>NC_057812.1:717863686-718061753 GCF_018294505.1 Triticum aestivum | reverse complement strand
CTCCCCGGACACGGCGGCGGCGATCGGGACTCCGGTCCCGATCCGGCTGGAGGCGGCGGCGGCTGGCTGGGCCCTTGGCCCAGTCGCTCGCGGGTTTTTTTTAACAACTTCACTACGCCTAAAAAAATCTAAAAAAATAAAAATCTAAAAATGCCAAAACAAATTTTCTCCTTCTAAATAAAATATTTAGAACAGGATGAACATTTTTTTGGCTCTAAATGCAATTTTTGGAAACGTGCAATTTTTCCTAAATTCAAATAAAATAGCAAATAAAACAAAAATAAAATCTTATTTGATTTTTTATTAAATCCTCAATATTTCTTTATTTTGGAAAAGTCATTTTATTCCCTCTCTCATATTTTGATAATAGAAATAATAGAAGATAAAATAAACAAAATCAAATGATCCTATTTTCAAAATTTGAGAAAACTCAAATATGAAAATAACGAAATCCCCAACTCTCTCCGAGGGTCCTTGAGTTGCGTAGAATTTCTAAGATCAACCAGAAAAGCAATAAAATATGATATGCAATGATGATCTAATGTATAACATTCCAAATTGATAATTTGGGATGTTACAAACCTACCCCCCCTTAAGATGAATCTCGCCCTCGAGATTCGGGTTGGCTAGAAAATAGGTGAGAGTGGTCCTTCAGCAATTCTTCCTCTTGCTCCCAGGTGGCTTCATCCTCCGTGTGGTGGCTCCACTGAACTTTGCAAAACTTGATAACCTTGCTGCGGGTGACTCGACTGGCATACTCTAGAATCTTGATTGGTTTCTCCTCATAGGTCAAATCACTGTCCAACTGAATTGCTTCCAGCGGCACTGTATCTCTCAGTGGTATATCAGCAATCTCTGCGTGGCACGTCTTCAACTGGGAAACTTGGAACACGTCATGAACTCTTGATAATCCTTCAGGTAATTGCAACTTGTAGGCTACTTCCCCCATATGTTCCAAAACTTTGTATGGGCCTACAAAAGGTGGCGCTAACTTTCCCTTAACTCCAAAGTGCTTAACTCCTCGAAGTGGTGATACTTGAAGATAAACTCGGTCTCCGACTTCATAAACTGACTCCTTGCGTTTAGAATCTGTGTAGCTCTTCTGCCTGGACTGGGCTACCTTGAGCCTGTCGTGAATCAATTTCACTTTCTGTTCAGACTCCTTAATCAGATCTGGTCCAAACAACTGACGGTCTCTAACTTCATCCCAAGACAATGGGGTCCTGCACCTCCTTCCGTACAAGGCTTCAAAAGGGGCCATCTTCAAACTGGATTGATAACTGTTGTTGTAAGAGAACTCTGCATATGGCAAATTCTCGTCCCAACTAGATCCGTAATCCAGCGCACAAGCTCTCAGCATATCCTCCAAAATCTGATTGACTCTCTCGGTTTGTCCATCTGTCTGCAGATGGAAAGCTATACTAAACTCTAGTCTGGTACCCAAAGTTTCATGCATCTGATTCCAGAACTTTGAGGTAAATTGGGTTCCTCTATCTGATACAATGCTCTTTTGGAACTCCATGCAGACATACGATTCTGGTCATGTATATCTTTGCCAACTTTGCACTGGTATAGGTAGTCTTCACTGGAATGAAATGGGCTACCTTTGTCAAATGATCGACTAGAACCCATATTGAGTCATAGCCTGAACGAGTTCTGGGTAAACTCGTAATAAAATCCATGCCTAACTTATCCCACTTCCATTCGGGTATCGGCAATGGCTGTAGCAATCCTGCTGGCTTCTGATGCTCTGCCTTTACTCTCTGACATACATCACAAACTGCTACATACTCTGCAATATCCTTCTTCATTCCGGTCCACCAGAAAGTATCCTTCAAATCCAAATACATCTTGGTATTTCCTGGGTGAATCGAATATGGTGAATCATGTGCCTCTTGCAGAATTAACTTCCTGACCTCCGAATCATTTGGTACATAAACACAGTCTTCAAACCATAGGGTATCGTGCTCATCTTCACGAAATCCCTTAGCTTTTCCTTTGCTTATTTTCTCCTTTATAGAGGCAATCTCCTTGTCAGTCCTTTGAGCTTCTCTGATCTTATCCATCAAAGTAGACTGAATCTCCAATGCTGCTACATAGCCTCTTGGAACTATCTCCAAATATAGCTCACGAAGATTTTCAGCTAACTCCCTTGGTAAATCTCCCGTCATTAAGGTGTTGACATGGCTTTTACGGCTCAACGCGTCAGCTACTACATTGGCCTTTCCGGGGTGATAATGTAATCTCATATCATAATCCTTGATGAGCTCCAACCATCTTCTTTGCCTGAGATTCAACTCTTTCTGCGTGAAGATATACTTCAAACTCTTGTGATCTGTGTACACCTCACAATGATTTCCAATGAGAAAGTGTCTCCAGGTTTTCAATGCATGCACTACGGCTGCTAACTCCAAATCATGCGTAGCGTAATTCAACTCATGAGGCTTAAGCTGTCGTGAGGCATAGGAAACAACTCTTCCTTCCTGCATAAGCACTGCTCCAAGTCCTCGACGTGAAGCGTCGCAATACACCTCATAATCCTTGGTCTGATCTGGCAAAATCAACACAGGTGATGTAACCAAACGTTTCTTCAATTCCTGGAAACTGGCCTCACATTCCTCAGTCCATATGAACTTGGTATCCTTTTTCAACAACTCCGTCATAGGCTTCGCAATCTTTGAGAAATTCTCAATGAATCTCCGGTAGTATCCTGCGAGTCCAAGAAAACTCCGGATCTCTCCAACTGTTGTTGGCGCTTCCCAATTGGTCACGGTATCAACTTTAGTGGGATCTACTGCTATACCTTCTCCGGATATAACGTGTCCGAGAAATCCAACTTCCTTCAACCAAAACTCACATTTGCTAAACTTGGCATATAATTGATGTTCTCTGAGTTTACCAAGCACCAAACGCAAATGCTCCTTATGCTCCTCTTCATTCTTTGAGTAAACCAGGATATCATCAATGAACACTACCACGAATTTATCCAGAAACTCCATAAACACCTTGTTCATCATGTTCATGAAATATGCTGGTGCGTTAGTCAGACCAAATGACATAACGGTATACTCGTACAGCCCATACCTGGTGGTAAAAGCCGTCTTAGGTATATCTTGTTCTCGAATCTTCAACTGGTGGTATCCTGATCGCAGATCGATCTTGGAAAATACCTTAGCTCCTTGCAATCGATCAAACAGATCATTGATCATTGGTAGTGGGTACTTGTTCTTGATGGTTACTTCATTCAATCCTCGATAATCAACAACCATCCTTAACGATCCATCCTTCTTTTCTACTAGAAGTACTGGCGATCCCCAAGGTGAAGAACTTGGGCGAATATAACCCTTATCCAGTAACTCCTTAATCTGCTTCTTAATCTCCACCAAATCCTTTGCGGGCATCCTATATGGTCTCTTTGATATTGGCCCTGTGCCTGGCAAAAGTTCAATCAAAAACTCAATATCTCTATCCGGTGGCATGCCTGGCAATTCCTCTGGAAATACATCAGGGAAATCCTTCACTATTGGTACTTCCTCCTGCACCACTCCTGTTAGGCAATTTACTTGAGTCCTTTTTGGCACATGCCGTGATACATACTTGATCCTTCTTCCTTCTGGGGTGGTAAGCAAAATTGACTTACTGGCACATTCAATATTCCCTTCATACTTTGACAACCAATCCATGCCTAATATCACATCCAATCCTTGAGATTCCAACACTATTAGGTCTGAGGGAAATACGTAGTTACCAATCCTTAATGGTAACCGATCACACCATAGACTAGCCATATACTCTGCTCCAGGCGAGGTTACTAACATGGGTGACCTAAGGGCTTGGGTTGGCAGTTTATACTTATCCACAAATCCCCTTGATATGTATGAATGCGATGCACCAGTATCAAAAAGAACGAGTGCAGTAAATGACTTAACCAAAAACTTACCGATTACTGCATCCGGCTGCTCTTCAACCTCCTCCACGTTAACGTGGTTCACCTGTCCCCTGTTGAAAGGGTTCGGCTTCTTCCCAGAGCTTCCATTGCCATTTCCATTCTGTGATTCAGGACATTCGTTGGCATAATGTCCGGTCTTCTGGCACTTAAAACAAGTGACTTGGCTCAGGTCTTTCTTGGCTGGGGTTGATGGGTTGGTGCGGTTCTGGCCGTTGCTTCCTCCATTCCCATTACCAGTCTTGGGGCCATTGTGATTGTGCAAGCTACCTCCTCCATGGGTATGCTGGAAATGTCCTCCCGGTCTAGGGGTAAAACGTGGCTTCTGCTGAGCTCCAGAATTGTACTTCCCTTGTCCATACTTCCTCTTGCGGTTCTCGATCTGCTGCTGCTTCCCTTCAATCATGAGAGCACGATCTACCAACTCCTGGTAGTTGTTGAAGGTTGCTACCATCAACTGCATGCTCAACTCATCATTCAGTCCTTCCAGAAACCTCTCCTGCTTAGCTGCATCCGTAGCAACGTCATCTGGGGCATAACGTGCTAGCTTACTAAAGTCCTCCACATACTGGCCAACTGTCCGTCCTCCTTGGCGCAAGTTGCGAAACTCTCACTTCTTCATGGCCATAGCTCCTGCTGAAACATGGGCAGTACGAAAAGCTTGCTGAAACTGGTCCCACGTGACAGTGTCGACAGAGAAAGTGGATGTGAAATTCTCCCACCATGATGCTGCGGGTCCTTCTAGCTGATGTGCGGCAAACTTCACTTCTTCCTCATCTGTGCATCCTGTCGTGGTCAACTCTCTTGCTGTCTTGCGAAGCCAATCATCCGCTACTATCGGCTCGGTGCTACTGGAAAACACCGGCGGATTCAGCCTAAGAAAACGGGCTAAGTGATCAATAGGTGGTGGTGGTGGTGGGTTGTTGTTTGTTGTTCCCCTGATTCTGATTCTGGACTAGTAACTGCATCAATGTGTTCTGCTGCTGGATCAACTGAGTGAGCTCCGGTGGAAAGGTAAATCCGGGGTCACGTCTCGGAGGCATCTGAGGGTTTAGAAACGATGAGATTTAAGAATAGAGGGGGTCTAAAGAGAAAACACTACCCATATGCACATGAGGCAAAAGCAAACAATTCACTTCATTCAATCAATGAAACAAGGGCATACAATCGATCTAACTATCGCAAAAGTTCTCAAACTACTATATTTACATAGTGGACTACTACAACTATTGGGGTGGTCTACTAGAAAGACTCTTCGGTTGTAGACTCCATGACATCTGCTCCAGCTTCATCAACATAGTCATCATCGCTACCATCTGGATCCGAGTCGGTGTCGTCGATGATGATGTAGTCTTCTGGGCGAATCTCCTTGGGTTCTTCGTCTTCTTCTACTGGTGTAGGGTCTCCCATGAATATTCCAATCTTCTTGATCAGATCATCATTCTTTTCCACTAATAATTCGATTTCCTCTTCATAATCTTCACGTGTAGCCTCGAGTTCTTCCTCCAGTTCCTTGATTCTTGTCTTCGCCTTCTTCAGTTCTATCATGTCGGCGCACATCTGGTTTTCCTGACGTTGAATGTGTTGGTTTAACTCCTGGATAAAAGCTGCAATTGATCTATCCTTCTTGGTGTTGATCATCTCCCAGTGCTCATCTCGGCGCCCACAAATCTAGTAGATAGTATCCTTGAGATCATTGCGGTAAACTTCTCCAATGCATCCCATGGCGATGTGAGCTGCCATGCTCTTTCCTAGACTCCAGATTGGTGCATCAAAAGAAAACTCTATGGGCTCAGTGACTGGTATGAACGTCATTCCTAGAACTTGAACTTGAATCATCCATCGCTCTTTTTCAGGTAATGTGGCATTGTAGGTTCCGGTGAAGTTTGGTACTCCTATGTTCAGGTATCTGGTGACTTCCTTCAAGTGACGTCCAAAGGGTGTATCTTCATCCGGTTGTATGAACTTGTTCCTTGCATCCGCCATCCTAAAAGAGTAGAAAATATGAGAGGTCGGAAGGAGAAGAGTAAGTAGTGATCTAGGGCTTTAGCTTAGTGGTCGTGTCCTACAGTCAGCGTGTGCTTTGATACCATCTTGTAGCGACCAGACCTCAAACGGTCCAATCTCTGTGCTCCGGTATCATCCCTGGATCAGTAATGCTGACACTACACAGTACTTGAAGGATTTATAACAGAGTAGCAATCACACACTTATTACATCGAGTGTTTAAAAAGAGAACTTATTACAATAAATATGGCTTAAGGCCATCTAATAACGATAACAGCGGAAGGCTTGGAAGATAAGTGAGTCCATCAACTCCAGCGGCATCACTGAGTATAGAACCATGTCCTAAAGCACCTTAATCGTCGTCTGAAAAGTCTGCAACATTAACGTTGCAGCCCGAAACGGGTCAGCACATGGAATATGCTGGCAAAGTAACACATAAAGAGTAATACAAGAATATGGCTATTCTATATGCATATATGGCTGGTGGAAAGCTCTATGGTTACAGTTTTGCGTAAAGCCAATTTTTCCCTACTGCAAAGGAATAAATTTTATTTAACTATCATGGTAGTTGTTAAACATTGAAAATGTTTGACAGCATTCTCAATCCCAATTAAGCATCATCATTAAAAACCCAACAATTAACTTTAGATTAACATGATGAGATTCACTTGATAATCCAAGTACTAGATCCTCAAGATGTCCATAACCGGGGACATGGCTAACCATGATTAGTTTATACACTCTGCAGAGGTTTGAGCACTTTTCCCCACAAGACTCGATCTCCTCCGTTGGTTTTCTCGCACTGCATGGTGTTTGAGAAACGGATGACCGAGACATAATCTTTCAGAAGCGCTAGCACCTTACGAACGGGTAGACCGTACCAACCTACATCCCCTACATCTGCTAGTCTACCACTGTAAGAGTTCGCATGACTTAGTCAACTATGCTAGAGCCCATAGTGGCTTGTGGATGCACACGGAAGTTTCTAGTATGAATAATCTCATGATCCATTTGAGCCTGGGTGGCGGTCCAAAAGAAAACAGGCAATCGCTGGAATACCCAGGTGCCTCAATCCACCCAGATGTGTGTTTAGGTTGTCACCTTAAATAAACCATTAATTAACAAAGCTCACATCTGTCATGGATACACTCACCCAATCCACGTCTACTAGCATAGCAGAGCAATAATAAGCAAATGTAGAGTAACTCCCAAAGGTTTGATAATAAACAGGTAATAGGTTCTACCTCAACTACTTCCCAAACCCACAATTTAATTTGATCCTAATCATGCAATGTGTGAGGATTGATCTAATGCAATAAAACTGGGTAGTAGGAGGTATGATCAAAGTGTTACTTGCCTTGCTGAGGATCCGGGAAACCTAGCGATTCGAAGTAGCAAGCAGCGCACTCCGGGTACTCTATCGCAAACAAACAAGCACACAATAAGTACTCAACTAATGCACAGGTAAAACTCGAATAAGAGATCTAACAAGAAAGTTCAACTTAAGAACTCCGGTTCACAAAAAGAATCAAAACGAACGAAGCAACGAAAGACAAACGGCAAAAGAAACAAGCTTCGTTTACTATTCTGGATCTAAGGCAATTTTTACAGTGGCAAAAACTTGTTTGAGTTGGATAAACGGAAAGAGGGTTTCGAGATGAAACTCCAGGCGCTTGAATCGCCTGATTCCGATAAACGAGCGAAAAGATAAATTAGAACGAACATCGGATCAGAGATCGCGATCAGAAAAACCACAGATTTAATCCGAGAAAAAGGAAAACGACGAACAGTTAACGAACGAATGTTCGTTAACAGAAACTAGACGAAAAACACGTTCATTAAAACGAAAAACGCGTTCATTAAAACTAACAGAAACATGCACTCGCTAAATAAATAAACCGGAAAAAACCGATCTATTTATTTAAAAAAATGGAAACTAGGGTTTTAAAAAAAACCGAATCGGTTTTTCCTCAAAAACCGGTCGGCGGCTACCTCGGCGGCGGCGGCGGCGGTGGCGCGAGGCTGCTGGGCGGCGGCTCCGGGCGGCGCGGGGCGCGGCGGCGGCTCCGGGCGGTAGGGGCATGGCAAGCGGCGCGGCGGCGGTAGGCGGTGGCAGCGGCGCAAGCGGCGGGGCGGTGGTGTGGGGTTGCAGGGGGGTGGCGGCGGTTATAAAGGGGGTGGGGGAGGTCGACTTGGGGGAGGGGTAGGCCTCGGGAGGCGTGTCCTCCCCGGACACTGCGGCGGCGGCGATCGGGACTCCGTTCCCGATCCGGCTGGAGGCGGAGACGGCTGGCTGGGCCCTTGGCCCAGTCGGGCGTAGGTTTTTTTAACAATTTCGCTGCACCTAAAAAAAATCTAGAAAAAAATAAAAATCTAAAAATGCCAAAACAAATTTTCTCCGTCTAAAAAAAATATTTAGAACAGTATGAACATTTTTTGGCTCTAAATGCAATTTTTGAAAACGTGCAATTTTTCCTAAATTAAAATAAAATAGCAAATAAAACCAAAATAAAATCTTATTTGATTTTTTTATTAAATCCTCAATATTTCTTTATTTTGGGAAAATAATTTTATTCCCTCTCTCATAGTTTGACAATAGAAATAATTGAAGATAAAATAAACAAAATCAAATGATCCTATTTTCAAAATTTGAGAAAACTCAAATATGAAAATAACGAAATCCCCAACTCTCTCCCAGGGTCCTTGAGTTGCGTAGAATTTCAAGGATCAACCAGAAAAGCAATAAAATATGATATGCAATGATGATCTAATGTATAACATTCCAAATTGAAAATTTGGGATGTTACATGATGATATTAGAGTCATGCTAGTTGAGTAGTTGTGAATTTCAAAAATACTTGTGCCGAAGTTTGTGATTCCCGTAGCATGCACGTATAGTGAACCGTTATGTGATGAAGTTGGAGCATGATTTATTTATTGATTGTCTTCCTTATGAGTGACGGTCGGGGACGAGCGATGGTCTTTTCCTACCAATATATCGCCCTAGAAGTATGCGTGTAATACTTTACTTTGATAACTTGTAGATTTTTGCAATAAATATGTGAGTTCTTTATGACTAATGTTGAGTCCATGGATTATATGCACTCTCACCCTTCCACCATTTCTAGCCTTTCTAATATCTCGCAACTTTCGCCGGTACCATAAACCCACCATATACCTTCCTCAAAACAGCCACCATACCTACCTATTATGGCATTTTCATAGCCATTCCGAGATATATTGCCATGCAACTTTCCAACGTTCCGTTATTATGACATGCTTCATCATTGTCATATTGCTTGCATGATCATGTAGTTGACATCGTATTTGTGGCAAAGCCGCCGTTCATAATTTTCATACATGTCACTCATGCATCATTGCACATCCCCGTACACCGCAGGAGGCATTCACATAGAGTCATATTTTGTTCTAAGTATCGAGTTGTAATTTTTGAGTTGTAAGTAAATAAAGTGTGATGATCACTATTAGAGCATTGTCCCAGTGAGGTAAGGATGATGGATACTATGATTCCCCCACAAGTCGGGATGAGATTCTAGACGAAAAAAAGAAGCCAAAAAAAGGCCCAAAGAAAAAAATGAGAGAAAAAGAGAGAAGGGCAGTGTTACTATCCTTTTTCCACACTTGTGCTTCAAAGTAGAACCATGATCTTCATGATAGAGAGTCTCCTATGATATAACTTTCATATACTAGTGGGAATTTTTCATTATAGAACTTGGCTTGTATATTTCAATGATGGGCTTCCTCAAATTGCCCTAGGTCTTCATGAGCAAGCAAGTTGGATGCACACCCACTTAGTTTCTTTTGTTGAGCTTCCATACACTTATAGCTCTAGTGCATCCATTGCATGGCAATCCCTACTCACTCACATCGATATCTATTGATGGGCATCTCCATAGCCCGTTAATACGCCTATTTGATGTGAGACTATCTTCTCCTTTTTTGTGTTCTCCACAATCACTATTCTATTCCACCATATAGTGCTATATCCATGGCTCACGCTCATATATTGTGTTAATATTGAAATTTTTTGAGAACATCAAAAGTATGAAACAATTGCTTGGCTTGTCATCGGGGTTGTGCATGATTTAAATATTTTGTGTGGTGAAGATAGAGCATAGCCAGAATATATATGATTTTGTAGGGATAACTTTCTTTGGCCATGTTATTTTGAGAAGACGTGATTGCTTAGTTCGTATGCTTGAACTATTATTATTTTTATGTCAATATTAAAATTTTATCTTGAATCTTATGGATCTGAACATTCATGCCACATTAAAGAAAAATTACATTGAGAAATATGTTAGGAAGCATTCCACATCAAAAATTCTTCTTTTATCATTTACCTACTCGAGGACGAGCAGGAATTAAGCTTGGGGATGCTGATACGTCTCCAACATATCTATAATTTTTTATTGCTCCATACTATTATATTATCTTATTTGTATATTAATGGGCTTTATTTTACACTTTTATAATCATTTTTGGGACTAACCTACCAATCGGAGGCCCAACCCAAATTGCTGTTTTTTTTGCCTATTTTAGTGTTTCAAAAAAAAGAAATATCAAATGGAGTCCAAACGGAATGAAACCTTCGGGAACGTGATTTTCTCAACAAACATGATCCAGGAGACTTGAAGTGTGCGTTAAGGAACAACGGAGGAAGGCACGAGGCAGGGAGGCGCGCCCTCCACCCTCGTGGGCCCTCCGTTGCTCCATGACGTACTTCTTCTCCTATATATATCCACGTACCCCCCAAACATCCAGGAGCACCACGAAAACCTAATTCCACCACCGCAACCTTCTGTACCAGAGAGATCCCATCTTGGGGCCTTTTTCGGAGCTCCACCAGAGGAGACATCGATCACGGAGGGCCTCTACATCAACTCCATGGCCTCTCTGGTGATGTGTGAGTAGTTTACTTCAGACCTACTGGTCCATAGTTATTAGCTAGATGACTTCTTCTCCCTCTTTGGATCTCAATACAAAGTTCTCCTCGATCTTCTTGGAGATCTATTTGATGTAATCTTCTTTTGCGGTGTGTTTGTCGAGATCCGATGAATTGTGGGTTTGTGATCCAGATTATCTATGAACAATATTTTATTCTCCTCTGAATTCTTTTATGTACGATTTGTTTATCTTTGCAAGTCTCTTCGAATTATCAGTTTGGTTTGGCCTACTAGATTGATCTTTCTTGCAATGGGAGAAGTGCTTAGCTTTGGGTTCAATCTTGCGGTGCTCGATCCCAGTGACAGAAAGGGAACCGACACGTATTGTATTGTTGCCATCGAGGAAAAAAAGATGGGGTTTATATCATATTGCATGAGTTTATCCCTCTACATCATGTCATCTTCCTTAAAGTATTACTCTATTCTTATGAACTTAATACTCTAGATGCATGCTGGATAGCGGTCGATGTGTAGAGTAATAGTAATAGATGCAGAATCGTTTCGGTTTACCTGTCGTGATGCCTATATAAATGATCATACCTAGATATTCTCATAACTATGCTCAATTCTATCAATTGCTCGACAGTAATTCATTTACCCACCGTAATACTTATGCTCTTGAGAGAAGGCACTAGTGAAACCTATGGCCCCGGGTCTATCTTCTATCATATTAATCTTCCAATACTTAGTTATTTCCATTGCCATTTATTTTACTTTGCATTTTTATTTATCTTTATCATAAAAATACCAAAAATATTATCTTATCATATCTATCAGATCTCACTCTCGTAAGTGACCTGAAGGGATTGACAACCCCTTTATCGCGTTGGTTGCAAGGTTCTTATTTGTTTGTGTAGGTGCGTGGGACTTGAGCGTGATCTCCTACTGGATTGATACCTTGGTTCTTAAAAACTAAGGGAAATACTTACGCTACTTTACTGCATCACCCTTTCCTCTTCAAGGGAAAACCAACGCGGTGCTCAAGAGGTAGCAACTGCTGAGGACACGTGTACATGCATAAAATGCTTGATGGCTTGAAATATATATTTGCAAACCGAAACAATTCAGAGGTCTAGGCATCAAAAATCTAGAAATCCAAAACAATTGCTCCTAATGAAATTTGCTTTCAAATGCCTCATCTCACCCTTCCTTGGCTAATGTGGTACGTCAAACATCACCAAATCTCCATGCTACATCACCACTCCACCCACACGACTTTCCTAGATAAGATTATTCAAACCCACATGCCCACGCTACTTACGATTTCATTTGTCCTCACCAATAATGGAAACCACACCTTTTTTTTGGAAAGATACTTGGTTAGCTTCACGTCCTCTTGCTGCCATGTACACAGGCCTATAGTCCCACTCTACATGTTCTATACTCCCACTCTACACACCAAGATAATCTTGTCTCCAAAGCATTGCATAACGGACTACAATCAAACCTGCGAAATCGGCTATCCTTTTAGAACTTATTTTTAACACATTATGACCTTAACAAGTAAATTATATAATAACAAGTTGGCTTGGTTAACCACATAAAATGCGTCTAAATAGTAACTATATAATCCTATGTCATATAATTTTACTGTAGAAAAGATTAGGATATGCTAAAGTTCAATTAGATGTTCTATGTTGTAACAAAATTTATGTTTAAAATATTTTTTGAATATCATGGTCGAGATCTCTAAGTTGTCTAACAAATATATTATACTCATTTATTTGTGTGTATATGTTGATATCTTTACATATTGTTGTAGAGATCTCTAAGATCTCTAAAAATAATTATCTGAATAATGGCTAGTAGTGCATTATTAGGTAAGCATATTTGTGGAAGCTTCTAGTGTATAAATTGAACAACTGACAAATTTCAGTAATAAGCTGACAACTTGTATGCCTGATTTGTTGGACAGCCATGGATATATCTATAATTCAGAATTTGGGGGTCATCCCCCACTCAGGGTCTGGGTGAATCTCTGTATGCCCGACCTATGTGCCAACCATGTTGAAGAGACATGGGTGTCTCCTAGAGGGGGTGAGTAGGCGTTTTAAAACAATTACAACTTTCACTCGAATAAATGCGGAATAAAACTAGGGTTCAATATACAAGCTCAAAACTTAAATATACCATACTCAAGTATTTGCATAAACAACTTATGTCGCAAGATAAACGACTATGTGATAGCAAGATATATAACTTGAAACATGAAGTCTATCAAAAAATTACGTGCATAAGCAAAGGGCTTGGGTAAGAGATAACCGAGGCACGCGGAGACAACGATGTACCCCAAGTTCACACCATTGCAGATGCTAATCTCTATTAGAGCCGCATAGATGCACAATGCTACCCAAGTGCCACGATGGCTCACCGTAAACTCCTCACACCCTTGCATAATGCAAGGTGCCGTGACTCCACTAAAGGGCGCTTGAGGGAGGTCACCGAACCTATACAATTGGAGACCCTTGAGGGCAGTCACCGGACCCGTATGAATTGCTTCGGGCAACCTCCACAACTTAATTGGAGTCTCCTAAAGTTTTATCCTGCAATGATTGAGCTTCGCGATAACACCAACTGTCTAGGACACCCAAGCACCCAAGAGGAACATGCACTAGGGTACCAAGCACCTGAGAGTAATAAGTTTTCCAACTTTCACTTCCAGGTATCACCATGGAGAACTCTAACTGATGCAACTAATGCAATGGAAAAAGCACACACAGTGCTCAAGTCCTTCTCTGCTGAATCCCACCACAACAATTAATGCTATGGAGGAATATGAGAGGAAGGACAAAGGAGGAGAAGACCAACTCCAAGATCTAGATCCAAATGGTTCCCCTCACTTAGAGGAGAGATGGACTAGTGGATATATAGATCTAGATCTCCTCTCTCTTTTACCACAAATAGAAGCAAGAATCATGGGGGAGAATAGAGAGAAAGCAAGCTCCAAGGGTCAACAATGATGGGGAAAACTTGTTGAATTGTTATATCCATTGGGGAAGAAGACCCCCATAAATCAGACCCCATGAATCAAACCGTTATGATGCAAAAAAAAAACGCCGGTGCAGTACAACCACTTAGGTTGGAAACCCTAGCTGCAATGCAAGAAGTAGTACAACTGCCCGACATAGCGGTAGTACCGCTATTATATAAAACCTGGAACTACCGTGCAACAACCGCACGGTACCGCACCGCCAATCCGAGAGGAATCACTCTCGATGCGGTTGTTGGGGCAAACATAATGAACAACTTTGTATTCGGCAAATTATTTTGCCGACATGAACTAATTGCTTCATCTATCTCGGCCACGTGTTCCTATTTTAGTGGTAGAGTTGTTGGAAAATCAGGATTCATCTTATTTCATGGCAGTAGCTATCAAACGATAAGTGTGGAGAGTGTGGCACATCCTAAGAAGGAAGCATCTAGATTAGTATGGTTTGTTGTCTTGCTCCAGTTTGTCCTTCGTTTCCCCATCCAGATTTTGTTCAAATATCACATGGCACTGCTAGCTACAACCAATTAGTTTCTTCTACAATTTGCAAATACGTTAACAATTTTTTGTGTTTTGTTTACAAGTTGGTCCTTGGGAAGCATAAATGAAACATCATTGGCAAGTGCAATTTTGCTTCTGGTAGGTGTCTAAAAATTAGTAGATGAATATCTGTTACCAGGAGAAACTACAACATCTTTCAACCTGATGATGTTTCTTTTTTTGCGGGTGCTCAACCTGATGATGTTCTCATGTTCCATCTTTTTAATAGTTCAATTCAATCTACTCATTTGTAAAATGCTAGTGTGTATTGTTGTATATTCTCGCCCAAGATTTGTCGTGGAAACTACAGAGGTACTGAACAGTTCAGAGGTGTATAAATGTGCATTAGTTCTTCTCGGTTCAAATGCTACTGTGTGTTGTTGTATATTCTCTGAAGATGAACTAAGTGTATCATATATATACCCTTTATTTACATGGACACATTCCCATTCTGATAATCTCAAACTATTGTTGTTTTCCCCCCTCCATGCCTATATCTGACCGGATGCACAACAGTGATACTAATGCTCAATCTTTCTACCAATGCAGTCCGCACAGCCAGTATCAAAATCGGTGTTGCCATATCTTTACTACTATTGGTGTTGCCATATCCATTGGTAAGTTTATTTATAGACACAATCTATGATTTTTGTACATATCAGTGGATGAGCGTTGACAATATTGATACATCAAAACGCAGGTGTTAGTTGGATAAAGCAAAATTCTCCAATTTAGCTACTATATTTTACTCGTCAATATTTATATCTTTCTGATGCTGTATAGAAGAATTGTTTCTGTGTAGCCACTTCTTGATAAGAATCATGTTTACAAGTTTAAAAAATCTGAAACAAAAATCCAGACTTATGCACGAAACAATGGTTTATTACTGCAGAAGCGTATAAAAAATTCTATCTAGTGCTGCTAGGAAAACGAATTGTCTATTTTTTGTAGTAGGGACCACATGAAAAGCAACAGGCACAACAGTAAAGATCAAATCTAGAAGCCGGGTAGGTGCGACGGAAGAGGTGTTCCTCCGGATGGTTCCGAGGGACCACGCGATCGCCGCCGCAGTGCCGCCTCTCCTCCTCGAAGCGATCCAGCTCCCGATCATAGGAGCGCCTCCCGTAGACTAGGGTTCCGTTGACCCCCTCGCCGGGAGCGGGAGGGCAGCCCCATGCCAGCCATAGCCTGGCGCAGCCGTACGCGTAGCCGCCCGCCTCCGCGCGTCTGGCGGCGACGGTGGCCGCCTCGCCGACGACGGGCTCGTTGGCCCAGTACTCGTCGGACCACGGAGGATCATACGAAACCTCCGCCGTTAGGGGTGGATAGTTGAGGAAAGGACCATGGACATATTGCGCCGTTTCCGGCGGAAAGCAGAGGAGGATGGCGAGGATGACGCCGAGGGCGAGCAGGTAGGGGCGGCGCACGGAGACGGAGGTGGACATGCTAGCTAGTAGATTCAATCTGGGCATCCACTCGAAAAGAAATAAGTTTCTATCTGGGCACGTACGGGGACCTTCTCTTTTTCTACGACGACTATTTCTCTGCGAGAGATGGAAACGGCAAAATCCCCACAAACTTGCCGGTTGATTCTCTATCTTACCCGGTCGGGTCGCCACACTCCCCGCCAAAGGAGTTGGGCCGGGCCCGCAACACAAGATTTTTTAACCCTCGCCGTCCTCCTCTTCTCTCCTCTTGCGTTGCGTCCCGTGAGCATCTACATCCGGACATCCAAACCTGCTCAAACATTTAGATGATAGGCCGGATCAGTAATTTTTAAAAAAAACACGACGTAGACGGACGCCTTAAACGTCCAGGCTGATCGGCATCCATCATATCCAACCCAAATATGTGACGGATATGGAAAGGCTCGGAAGCGACCGGTCGCATCCGCCACGCCGGACTGACAGCGGGTCCCAAACAAAAACACTTTGAAACCCGGTTTTCTGAAGCTCGTCTCCTCCATCACCGCGTATCGCCGCTCCGGTGGGTCACGTAGTGCCCTAGCCGACTGCCTGCACAGAAACCGTACCCATCCACATCCCACCCCTCCCATCCGCTGTCGTACACCGCCGTCACTTTCCACTCGCAGTCCGCCACCGGTAGTAGCCATGTCCCCACGCGGCCGGGTAATGAGCTACCCATATCTACCTTCGGAGCATCGGCTGCAGCGCCTTGAGCTGATACAGGTTAGGTGCAAAGCCGGATAACCGCCGGGCTATCTCCGGACGCGGTGGATCCTGAGGAGGACTCGGAGGAGGAAGAGGTGGAGGAAGACGAGGAGGACGCGGAGCAGGAGCCGGACAAGGAGGACAGGGGGACGCGGATGTGCAGGCGATTCTCGATTCCCTCTAGCGAAATTAGCGGTGGAGACCAAGCGCCGTCGTCTGCAGGAGGCGGCATATGCCCCGGACGTCGACGAGATGCTCTCGTATGTGGATGAGGAGGAGGAGCCGGAGCCCTCCTATGCGCCCATCTACCCGGCGCCCGGCACCGGCGGCGTTGACCTCTCCGACGATGAAGCTTAGTTAGGCTAGTGTGATGTGCATATATTACGTAGGATTTCTTTTGCATGGTTTTATATGGATGTAGGACAGGTTTGGTTGTGCGCATATAGGCCAACCAGGCCCACCCAGGAAGAATCCGGCCTGTTTGGTTGCCTGCGTTTCCTGTTGGGCTTGCACCGGATGATGTTTAAAGCACTTCTGAGTCTGGCTCGCCGGGAACACTCAAATCTGCAATTTCTCGCGAGCCAGACCGAACGGAGCCACAACGAGCGTAAGTGGGTGGGCCCCTTGCACGAGAGGAGGTTGGAGGGATGCGACCTCTGTACGTGCTTCTTCTCCTCCTCTCTAATCTCTTTTTTTCGAGACTGGCGGGGAGATAAACCCCACCACTTGTTATATTCCAACTTGAAAGGTGACTCTGCAGTCGGTACAAATACATGAGTGTGCACACAAGGTGCAAAAGAAAAGTACAGAGGAGAGAACCCAAGACGAAAGCCAAACACAAGACGAAAGACAAGGACGAAAGGGGAGGACGGCTGGAGAAGCCACACCGAACCCTCGGCAACTGACACCTGAAGCCGAAGGCCAAACAAAATCTCCTTTCTTCCTTTTCCCATGTAATCTACATAGATTCGAGATAAGCTTTACAGAAACAATATACATATCGATGTTATGGTTCCATTCAGACGATCGGTTCGTAGTTTCGTCGATCGTAAATGCTCAATTTTTTGTTCGTATTAGGAGCTATTCTGGACGAATCTTGTCAGATTCATCATGCACAATGGACCGTTTGAGATTTTCTTTGACCAGTAACCTAATCGCGCAGTTCCTCACGACACTCGTGTTGCAAATTTTCTGTTTTGTCAATCCTACTGCACCGACGCCACATTTACATGCACACTATATTTCTTTTCCTTTGTCCTTTGCCTCAGAGCTCTCATGTTCATCCCTTTCGATGCCGGCGTCATTCCCTCTTGACCTCCTTGCCTAGATCCTACTACACTAGAGTCGTTTCCAGCATTGTTAATCTCGGCCTCCTCTCTCTCGTCCTACTACACTGATGCTGCATTGGCGGGGATATATAGGCGGGGATGATGGTGGTTGGCCTAGTGGTGGCGGTGTAGTGATTGATTCGGCTAAGGCCGACCGGGGATGATGGTGGTTGGTCCTTTGTCATAGCGACTCTCTCTTAGGTCTGAATCTCACAGCCACTACTCCTTACGCCTCTCTGTAACTTCAGAGTTTGTGGGGACTGTCGCTCATACAGAGCAACTCGATGGCAGCGGGAGGCTTGCTCGTCGTCCCGAAGAGGCCGGCGTTCCGCACGGGCGAGCCCGCGGCGGTGGAAGGTGACCTGGCGCCGACTCTAACGACAGTGCGACGAACTATATGTGTCCTCGCCATCGTTCATCCCAGCCGTCATGGAACTTTGTGTTATAGGTAGCTAGTAATCTTAACCACATCCCATGCAGGCAACCAAACAAAGTGCTACTTGCATGTGTGGAGTCGATGTAGACAACCAAACAACATGTCTAAGACGATTCCCTAATGCTAGCAACCTCGATGCGGGCAACCAAACGAGATGCATATGTTGGTTTTCCCCTTGTTTTCCCTCAACCATGCTCTAGTCAACAACACATGCAATGTAGGCACTATTCACTGGAGGCAACCAAACACGTCCCTTGGCGATGAAACATGCATGAGGTGCTTGGATGCATAGTACCAAGTATGAGACGTGTCAGCCAGAGCCCGCGGACGTGCCCGGTCACATCCACAGACGTTTAAGGGGCCGAATTTGCCAAGTCCAACCATAGATGCTCTCAACCTGTTTAGCAGCTTAGTCACTTCATTCTCCAAAAAAAAAACTCTTCTGACACGGTCAATCCTCGAAGCCCACTAGACAGAAATCTAGACAAGGAAGGGGTAGCTGCTGCAGCTTAGGGAGCCGAGAGAGCTCCAGAGGTTGCAACTTCGAACCCAGCTAGCGGCGTCTAGCTCACACCTACTCCCTCCGTTTCTAAATATAAACATTTTTAGAGATTTTAATACGGACTATATTTGCATGAATATAGATGTATTTTTTAGTGTAAATTTATTCATTTTGCTCCATATATAGTCTGTATCGATGCTCTAAAAAATTACTTACGAAAGCATTTTAGAGCTCTGATTTTGTTTTTTTGGCACTACTTTCATCAATGTGATTTCGTGATGAAATTTTACATGCACAACAAACATTTGCGAAAGTATGCTACAAAACAAATTCAGATTTTTTTTTCATTTTTTACCATGCTCCTGGATATAGAGTGGTACTTTCACCGTTATTGGCTATATACTAGTGCCACATCACCTATAGAGTCTTCTTAAAAAACATAGTAGGCTGACAATACATTCAAGTGCATGAGTCCTGCTTCATTATACCCCTTACAAAACGTATAAAGGGTAGTATGTATATTTTGCAAATTATACCCACTTTCGTATCACTAGTGCAGAACCGGGCAATAGCACCGGTTCGTAAGGCTCTTTAGTGCCGGTTTCATAACCGGCACTAAAGTGTGGTCACTAAAGCCCCCCCCCCCCCCCTTAGTACCGGTTCACACGTACCGGTGCTAAAGGGAAACCACATGGCACGAGCCAGCTCCGGGGGCCGGGAGCCCTTTAGTACCTGTTGGTAACACCAACCGGTACTAAATGTTTGTGGGGTTTTGTTTTATTTTGTATTTTTCAATTAAATTTGTGTTATCAATTTAATTTAGGATTGTTTTATGTTATAATGAGTTGTAGTCGTCATCATCATCATCATCATCATCGCATGTTAATAAATAAATAAACTTTAGCTAGCTAAAAATCATCGTAGTCGTTTAATTACCACTATTTAATCATCATAGTCATTACCGCTAGCTATCTAATCATCGCCAACACTGGCTAGCTTAAAGAGGAAACATTCACTTTGTAACAGAAGCAAAGATATCACCGAGTTCAACATAATCATCACCAATATCGAAGTTCAGGACACGGACATGAGACACTATAATTAAGAGCATGAACTAGTGCTGCTCCCTCTCAGGTAGAATAGCATAGAACATGTATAGCTCTCCTGATTCATCATACTGGAGCATGCAGATGAATCTGTCTCTTAATCTTGGGTTGCGCTTCTCCTTGCTGCCCCCTAGTACTTCTCTGCGATCGTTAACAATTTTGCTCCAATCTTTCACTATTAAGCATTCTTCGTTTTCAGAAATCCTGAATGCACTCATGTGCAATGTAGGATATCTTGGCCATAAGCTAACCATTGACATGTCACCTTTAGTCTCGATCCACTGAGGCACAACTGTCATCGGAAGTCCCTGTTGAAAAACATCGTATAGTAATTAATATACTAAGCAATGAAAGTTTAGCTTCAAAAATAATGTATGCAAAAGATGCACTAATTAAGGACAAATAGTTAAAATCTTACCATCTTTCGATTATAGATGTGACCATAGTTCAATACGATCACCATTGGTCGCACGTTTTGAGTACTAACATTTCTAAGTTTAGGAAAAAATTTGTCTTGACAGTATTAAGATCCTCAAGCCATGAAACATAATGACTTATCTCCTCGCAGTGTAGTTGAGCCCCGGGGCAGTAGTAGGTCCTGTCTACCAAGCGCCGGACATGTTTGCTTGAACCGAAATAAGCTGACAATACAAATTAGTTGTCAACTATTTTTGAATAAAATGTATCAAAGACATAAACATATGCATGCATGGTTGAGAAAAACTCACATAATGGTAGAACTGGCGGCGTTTGTACATCGACCCAGATGTCTATATTACCTTCAATATCATCTTCCGGACGAATATCAAAGGTGACAACCATACCAGGCTCAAATGCATAAGCCTTGCATAGTGCTTGCCAAGTTTTGCATTCAAAATGGGTGTATGTATCTCCATTATATAATTTGACGTTGAAAGTATACCCATGCTCCGTCTTCAAGTAAACTGTCTTTACCTCCATATCATCTATTGCACTAAAACCTATCTTATCCAAGACAAAAATTCTTGCATGGCAGGGGATGCGCTAGTAGAATAGTGAAAATTTAAAATTATAAGTTGAAGCAAATGAAGCATAAGTTTTGCAATCAAATAATAATTGACAAAGTGACTTACTGTATCAACTTCGAATGTCTCATCCAGCTTGATGCTGAAGCGCCTACCATCAACAAGGAAATTTCCGTCGCACAGGCCACGCTGGTCTTCACAGTGTTCGCACATAATGAAATATTTTTCGTCGTCAGATGACATTTCCTATGTTCATATAGGTGAAACATTAAACACCTATTACTATCTAACATTAATTAATATCTAGCCAAATATATATTCATCTAACATTTGACATTAATATATCTAACTATATTCATCTCTAACAATTGACATTACTATATATTTAACTTTTCTATCTAATTTATCTAACATTCGACATTAATCTAACATTTATATAAACTCAAAATATAAAAAAAATTAAATAAACAGAAAAACTCATTAACAAATAATATTTTAATTAGATCATCAAATCTCAGATACCTAAATTTTCTTACTAAAAATAAACTAGTTATATTAATTATTGAACTAGTTCAAATCTCATATACCTAAATAAACTAGTTATATTAATTATTGAACTAGTTCAAATCTCATATACCTAAATAAACTAGTTCGACAATTTTCTTACTAAAAATAAACTAGTTATATTAATTATTGAACTAGTTCAAATCTCATATACCTAAATAAACTAGTTTGATAATTTTCTTACTAAAAATAAACTTGTTATATTAATTATTCAACTAGTTCAAATCTCTAGTTCGACAATTTTTTCTATCTAGCTAATTCATCTAACATTCGATCATCTAATTAACTTTTCTAAAAAACAAAAAATAAGCTTAAAAAATGTGTGTGTGTGTGTGTGTGTATGTGTGTGTGTATGTGTGTGTATGTGTGTGTGTGTAGTGGGTACGTATATATGCATGTGTGTGTATGTGTGTATGTGTGCGTCCCCGTACGCCGCCGCCCTGTACGTATGAGCGGGGGCGCCGGCGTATGGGGCGGGGGCGGCGGCGTACGTACGGGCGGGGGCGCCGCCATACGGGCCGGGTGCGACGACGACAGACGGCGGCGCGGCGGGTATACGCGAGAGCGAGAGACGTACGGGACCGCGGCGGGACGACGACGGACGGCGGCGCGCGGCGTTCGGGGCGGCGGCGCGAGACGACGGGCGGCGGCGGGGACAGCGACGACGACGACGGACGACGGGCGACGGGCGGCCAGGACGGGTTCGAGCGGCCCACGAGAGGTTGGAGACGAAAGAAGTGGGAGATCTAACTGAATTTTCGTAAGTGTTGTATATATAGGAGAGGCCTTTAGTACCGGTTGGAGCCACCAATCGGTACTAAAGGCCAACTTTGCCCAGGCCAAGAGGCGGGAAGAGCAGGCCTTTAGTACCGGTTGGTGGTTCCAACCGGTACTAAAGGGTGGTCTTTAGTACCGTTGGAGCCACCAACCGGTACTAAAGGCCTCGCGCTGCCACCCCAAAGTTTAGTCCCACCTCGCCGGGCGAAAGGCAGCCGCACTGGTTTATAAACCCAGCCGCGGCTACCTCTTCGAACTCCTCTATATAGCAGGCTTCTGGGTCTAATTAATTAGGGCGCGCTGCCCTGTGAGCCTGCTGGCCCTTCTGGGCCTGCATTTGCACACCCTAGGTCTGGCAGGCCCACTAGGCAGCGCACTAACAATTTTTTTATATAGTTTTTTCTTTTCTGCATTATTTATTTTCTTCTATTTATTTTTGAGTAGTTTTTTATATAGTTTTTTCTTTTCTGCATTATTTATTTTCTTCTATTTATTTTTGAGTAATTTTCTTGAATAGTTTTTTTATTTTCTGCATTATTTCTTTTCTTTTATTTATTTTCTTCTGGAAATTGAATGCTGCATACTGAACAATTAGGTAAATGACCGAAAAACAACAAATGATGTCAGAACATGTTGGAAATTGATGACGTCGCTTTGAATGCTGCATACTGAACACAAAAGAAGTCTGGAGTTGAAATAAGTTTAAAAAACATTGAAGTGGCCGTGTAACAGATGAGTTCTCGTCCGAAACCCCGATACTCTGAAAGAGTATGTCCAGTTTGTACACGAAATGCGTCCAGTTTTTGCCGTGACCCTCTCTACTCTTTCGCACATGCTATGCGGGTGAAATGATGATACCATGCCAAGTTTCAACATTTTCAGAGTTCATTTTGTAGTGATTTTCAATTTCATGGTCATTTAGCTCTCTAAACAATTAGGTAAATGACCGAAAAACAACAAATGATGTCAGAACATGTTGGAAGTTGATGACGTCGCTTTGAATGCTGCATATTGAACACAAAAGAAGTCCGGAGTTCAAATAAGTTATTAAAAATAAAAAAGAGGTGCAATGCTGGTTAATTTGCTTCAAGCCATTCGGAATAGTGTAGACTGCACTGCACATAGCTCAGTGCAATCTATGCTATTCCGCAAGGCTTGAAGCTAATCAACATGTAGGTGAGCATTGCAACTCTTCGCCATTGTCTGTGCACTCACGGCTTATAAACCGCTCATACTGCCTCTCTCTTGGCGAGGTAGGACTAAAAATCAGCTTACAAAGAAACTCTAGTACCGGTTCATGGCATGAACCGGTACTAAAGGTCTTCGTGGGGGCCCCAGACTGACCATAGCCTGACACAGCCTCATTAGTACCGGTTCGTGGCATGAACCGGTACTAAAGGTTACCCACGAACCGGTACTAATGATGCCCGCCCGCCTAGCCGTTGGAACCGGCACTAATGGTCACATTAGTGTCGGCTCAAATTCAAACCGGCACTAATGTGCTTCACATTTGACCCTTTTTCTACTAGTGTATATAGAAAGTATAAGCCATAGGTGCGTACAATTCCCGGTGCGCACACCCCTCCCCATGGGCTCAACGCGTCTGACCATTTATCGGCCAGTTTTCACCGAGAAAACTCCAAAAAAATGCAAGAATTATCGAAAAATCACACAACTTGGAATTGTGTCTTGATTTGATCTTAGAAACCGATGAAAAAATTGAGGTTATTTTAAGGGTGTCGAGAAACAACGTACCCTCGGGCGCCTTTTGGCCAACCCTAACACCCTCCATTAAACATAGTCTACTTTTGGACATTTTTGAAATGACCCCAACTTTTTCAAGCAAGTGGCACGATCATGGTAGTTATCCATACCAAGTTTGAATGATTTTTGACACTGTATGCAAGTTGCGACACACATGCCCATTTATTAGACTTTTTGATAAAGAAAACTTTAAATAATGCAAAATTCGTTGAAAACCGAAACAACTTGGCATGTTGCCGTGAATTAGTCATACCAGGGCATGAGAAAAATTAGGGTCATTTAAGGATGTCGGAAAACAACATACTCTCACACGGAGCCTTCTCACTTACCTGAACACCCTCCGTTCATTATGGTCTATGTTTGGACATCTTTCAAATAACCCCAACTTTTGCAGGTAGGTATGTGGGAATATCCATGTCAGGCATTCATGTCCGGATTGAATGATTTTTGACACATGCAAAAAGATCCGAAAACCAAAATAGGTTGGCATTTTGCCTTGAATTGGTCGTACAAGGCCATGGAAAAAATTAGTGCCATTTCAAGGATGTCAAAAAACAACGTGCTCTTAAATCAGACTTCTGGGTTTCTGGCCCATCTGAAAACTCTTTGCTGAACATGATCTATTTTTGGAAATCCTTCAAATGACTCCAGTTTTTGAAAAATAGGTGGGCATGCCCATGGTAGGCATCCATGATAGGTTTGAACGATTTTTGACATCATATGCAGGTTGCGACATGTTTGGCCATTTGTCGGT
Organism: Triticum aestivum; assembly: GCF_018294505.1. Taxonomy (NCBI): domain Eukaryota; kingdom Viridiplantae; phylum Streptophyta; class Magnoliopsida; order Poales; family Poaceae; genus Triticum; species Triticum aestivum. Next base: position 718,036,898 of record NC_057812.1, on the reverse strand, counting down.
CTTTTTTTACTGAGAAATCTTCAGAAAATGCAAAATTTGTCGAAACCCAAAACAACTTGCCAGTGTTCCTTTAAATTGGTCATACAAGGTCATGGAAAAAAATGACGCCATTTCAAGGATGTCAGAAAACAACATGGTCTCACACGGAGCCTTCTGGCCGAACACCCTCCGTTGAACATGGTGTCTTTTTGGACATTCATGAAATGGCCCCAACTTATGCCAGGTGGGCATACCCATGGTAGGCATCCATGTGTTTGAAGGGAAAAAAAATTAAAACCATAACTTAAAAGCTGTTTTTTTACCTGTTTCCGCGCGCGACAGTGAACCGGCCCAGTTGGGCGGCCTCCTGCGAATAAAGTATTTAATATGTGATTTTTCAAATTCGTTAACTTGTTTTCAAATTGATGAACAGTTTCCAGTTTTGCGAATGTTTCTCCTCCTTGGAGCCGGGGGTGTTCGCGTGTTCCAGGGCCGGTCCATTAAAATCAAGGTCCCTGTGTCAAAATCTAAGATAGCCCTAGCTTGTTAGAGAAAAGCGTCCGACTGGATCAAGTTGTAGTCTATGGCAGGCGGCGTGCATAAAAAATATTTTGAGGCATTCTTTTTGATTGCCTTAATATAGATGCTTTTTGGCATTTTGATGATACGCCTAGAAAAAGCAAAGGTGTTTCCTCACACGCCTCAAGTGAATGGAGACGTTCTGGCATTTTAGAAAATATCTCCACAAATGGGCAGGAAGCCTACAATTGATAATTTACATATTTATAGAAAGTTGAAGTCATAAAGGCTATTTCCCTTCCTCTTACCATAAAACTTCTGGTGTCTAGCTGGTCGCCCCAAGTTTCTTACAAGCTTAACTATTTTTAGGCACCGGTCTAGTTTGTTCTTATACATTTTGTGCTATTTTATTACTAAATTGGCAGCGTAGTGCAGTGGCAAGCCATGTGGTCTGGAGGGCCAGGTTCTGTGTATTGGATTCCTTGTTCCAACTCTCTCCTTTTTTTCAGGATTTTTGCGCCTCGCTTTGAATAGCACTAGTAAACTTGCACGTGCAAAGCACGTCTTGCTTTATACTCTAGTATTAATTTTGTTTCAGATATTTAAAAACATTAAAGAAGAAAACTTGTGTCTTTTTATCCAAATAATTACAAATGATGGTGACCGTTTTGCTTGGATTTATTCTATGCCAACAGTTCAGAACAATTTACAACTTACCATGGATTTTTTTTAGAAAAGGAGGATTATCCCCGGCCTCTGCATCTGAGCGATGCATACAGCCATTTTATTAATTATTCATAAAGACCTTACAAAGTAGTACATCAGATAGTCTGAAGCCACCATCCTAACAACATCTGTCGCTATTTCTATCCACTTAATGAAGGTGTGCCGATAGTTCAAGCCTAATACCAAACAGACATCGCACAAATGACTAACATCTAAAGCCGGAGGCCCCAACCAAGGCACAACTTACCATGGATGCCCAGGAACGGTCTTAAATATACAAACTTACTCACAAATAATTATACTATAAAGTCCAATCATACAGGGTAATAATAGGGATGCGATGAAGAGATTATCCATCAGTAAGGATACTGGTATCAGTAGTATACATGTTCTTTGATGTGTTCATCTTTTGAGCGAGTAAGTCTAGCAATGCAAGTGAAGACACAAAGAAAACTTGGAAACTGTCAGGAACTGGTGCCCATGGCAACAAGGCAGGACATGTGTGTACAATTGGATCATATTCTGGTAGTACATCAAATGTGCCGGTTAACTGTACAATTATTTCTTCCACATTGAAAAACAACCTGACATTTTTTTCCTGAAACATACTTATAATACAACTATTAATGGTACCAAAGGTTAGTGAAATCATGCCTTGCCGGAATTTTCCTTGTTTCCTATGATAGTGTGACAAGTAAGCCTCCATGACTCCGGTTTCTGACCAAGCAAATGAGCTGCAAAGAGTAGAGTTAATTGACAATTTTACAATAAAATCATCAAGCACAATCTTCATGGGTGAATACTGTTACAGTGCATAATAGTGTTATAACACGAGGTTGCAAACTTGCGATACAAAATAGTGGTAAATCAATAATAATTATGTATAAGCATGCATGAGGCAAATATTCGGCCTCCAGTACATATTAGTGGCAAATAAATAAAAAAAATCCGTATAAGAATGAGAGAAAATTAGAAGAGCATCTCAACATACGTGTGTAGGTCACACACCAAGAATAGGCATAATTAGCATGCACAAGCGTCGGGAGAATCCACCAGTTCTTCAATCAACAAAAAGAAAGCCACCTCCATCCAATATTAATGGAATCAATTGAGAAATCAGCATATAGAGGTTGGAGGTGCTGCCGGCATCGGGGTTCCCGGTGGGAGAGGAGCGGCGCGTCACTGTTTCAAATGAGTCAATGAGACAATAAAGCTCCAGATTTTTAAGAAATTAAACAATCAAACTGGTCTAAGATGCAAGGTTCATGACTTCCACAAAAAGAGCTCTTTTGGGATTGTAAGATGCATCAGCTCAAATTAGGAACTATCATCCTCACCGTTTCCAATAAAAAGGAAATGATAGGAGAACCAGTAATTCACATTTGCTTCACCATGAAACCTTGAGCATGCTGCAATTATTTCAACGACTGCAGTAATTTTGGCAATTGAATAGGAAAATGGTTTCAAAGATGACACAAGCTATGTTGGTAAAGGGCAGAAAAGTCACACTGGCATCTTCAATTGCAAATGGAAATAATTTCACTGAAATAAAGAAGCAAGATCAACCAATATTGACTTGACTGAAACCTAAAATAAAGAAGCAAAAGTCTCCTATCTAATGAAACATGTACATCAAACCTCAGTATTCTTGAAATCTGTCACATGCATAGAATAGTGGAGCATTGACCTGCAAGTGACCTGGGCTCAGGTGTTCAGCCATCTCAGTCTTCCCCATCCTCATGGCTAGCATAATTGGACTTTAACACAGTGCCAAATGGAAGTCATTTAATTTTTGGAAAATGGAGTCATTCTCTCCGTCCAGTTAGTTTCACAGTTGAATCCATCTACAGGAATCAACCATTTGCATGTGGCAGTCTATTAAAGGCAGAAACACATCGTCAAGCAAGATCTTTCACGTATCTACATACATTTATATGTTCGCTTTATCAAATCAAAGAAAGATTAAATTGGTCCATCCAGAGCTTATACACGACCATCAAAGAACGTGTCTACCTTTTACATGGAGGATTCAGATGAAGGAATTCTCTCCAAAGCCCTCCTCACGTACGCATGGTGCTAGAGATCTCGCTGTTGAGGGAGCACAGCAGGGAGAAGAGGCGCCGGGGCACGGCGCGGCAGGCCCGAGAAGCGTGACATGGCGGGAGGGGGCCTCAGCGGGAGCGCGGGGCGAGTCAGGGGCGGCGGCGGCGCAGTGCGCGGCATGCTGCGGGCGGCACAACACGAGGTCGGGGGTGCGGCGGCGGGCGGGGAGCGAGGGTGGGGATGGTGCTTATCTGAGGGTGCGTGATTACAGGGATGCATTGCGTGACTATATGAGGGTGGGTAATTTTCACGATTCCTATTTTCGTGCTATTACGGGTGATGCGTTTGCGGAAGCCAGGTGTGAAGTTCCCTCTACGGAGCGGTGGAGTATGGTCAGTCAATCTAAATTATTATATACACACGGAAGGATAGATTAAATTAACGCTACCTGTTAAATTAAATTTAGTGGACCTAATCACACGATGGTAATGTATCCGTGTATGTTTTATATAAGATGCACTTAAGAAAGTTCTTGTTCGTTTGTTTAATAGTAGTGGAGGAGGATGGAGAAGTGGCCTAGCGCCTGGTGGGCCGTCTCGCTTTAACTTGTCTGTCATTATCAGTTTGGTACCTAAATTTGTAAAATACACAAACATGATGCAGTAACTTGTTTTCCAGTGCATATATGGTGCCTCCGCCTGTATGCGACCGCATGGACTGCGGCGTGGCATGCCATCTGGCGGCCGGCCCACATGTCAGGGGATGCGTGCTTTTTTGGCAGAGAACACCTCGTGTTTTATTGAATAAGGTAGAAAGAAATCACTAACAAATTGCAAGGAGGAACGTGAGACCTACTACTTGGTGCAGGCACGAGAAAGCTACCGGGCCGAACTAAATTATGTGCTCTGGTATTTATTAGCTAGTACTCCCTCCGTAAACTAATATAAAAACGTTTAGAACAATCTAAACGCTCCCATATTAGTTTACAAAGAGAGTAATATATATATATATATATATATATTCTTCACGTGATGTAACCTTATGATTATTTTATAATTAAATTATGTTTGGAATTTAAATAGTTGATTCACTACGTAAAATTTGACATAAGAAAAAAATAAAAATATAGGTCATAAGAATTTTTTTTACAGTTTATGTGTATTTTACACTATGTTTTTTCGTTTTTAATTTTACATAACATAAAATATTTTTTACGGCGATTATATATTTTCTGACGGTCTCTTTTTTACATCGGAAATAAGACAAAACTTACGAAACGTAAAATTACGATGCATTAGTTGTAAAATAAAGGGGGTGAAGAATAACTATTCCTCATATATATATATATATATATATATATATATATATATATATATATATATATATATATATATATATATATATATATATATATATATATATATATATATACACACATATATATATGGTGGGACTATTCTGCAACCCCCGTAGAGTTCCTAAATAAGCTTATTCAGAAACCACCTCCCCCGACTACCTTGTTCTTTTCTCGAAGGGGGCGAGCGAGCACCGGTCTGCCGCCGGCTGCAGCGCCACCACCTCTTACATGTTCCTTCCTCAGGCGCACATCGAGCGACAACGAGCAGAGCAAGTGGAAAAAGGCACCACCAGCGACCACCTCTTCACTTTCCTCTGTCGACCCGATCTGGATCGGGATCGTGCCCCGCCGCCTGAGCCCGTTCCCCTCCTACTCCGGCTGCCTGCCTCGCCCGCCTCGAGCTTATCGCATCCCTGCACCTCACCGTGCCCCACCTCTCTCCCTCCCAGCGTCGGTTCGTGCCCCACCTCTCTGCCTCTGTGCGCCACGCCTCATCCCGACCGGCCACCTTCCCCGGTTCATAGCCCCCGGTGCGCTCGCCCCCTCGCCGCCGGGCCATGCAAGCCGGGCTTGCCCTCGCTGTCTGCATCGGCTCCGCCTTGACTTCGTGGAGCCATGCGGTAGCACGGGCGCCATGATGACTGTATGGCAGCTACCCCTGCTGCTCGGCGGTGACCATCACGAACCTGACCATGCTCCCTAGTAAGTGCACCTGCCTGCCACAGCCGTGCACCTACAGCCACCGGTCGGCGCCCCTCTTCACCAGCATCCTCTCTCCGGCCTGGCTCCCATCCACGAGATCCGACCGATGGACTCGTCGTCGCCAAGCGGTGGCCTCCGCCATGCTCCTCCCACGGAGGCCTCATTCTCCCCATCACCACCCAGCCAACCCCCTCCACCCTTGCCTCCAGTGCCACCACTCCCTCGACCTCATATTCGGTTGGCCATGGCCATGGCGACCAAGGACGCCGACCCTCTTCCCTTGCTCCCCAAATTGTCGGCTGCTGCTTCCCTCTACCTCCTGGCCCGGCACACGACTCCGACGTGGCTCCTCCCCTGCCTCTAGATCCATGGCTTCCATATCTCTGCTTCGACGGCCTTGTGTAGTTAGCTTAACTGAAAAATAGAAGTTAACCCAGTCGGCCTATGTAGGTAGCTTTACCTGAAAAATGGTGAATTTAATTTCCCTAAACCAGCCGGCTTCACTTCAGGCGTCGAGCAGCATCAACTTCCCCCCAATGCAGTTAGCATTTTTTAACTGTACATGGTTGTTCTCTTTGAAAAATACTAGTAGGCATTGGCAGCGGTTGTGTATAGTTCAGCAGTTACACAGTTTATAGTTTCTGAAGTTCTCAAATCGGTTCTTTCTGTTTGTGTTTTGACCGTTACGTATAGTTTCAACAATTAGCCATTGCGATTAAGGAATATACTTTGAGAAGAACAAACACCAGTTATAAAAAATTGTTTCATTGCGCCGTCAATGACGTGTGAGATGGCAGCACCCATGGAGTTCATTCGGTTCAGTTTCTATAGTGCAGTTAAGAGTATTAGTGCTTACAGTTATTGAGTTAAAAAAAGGAAAAGACAAGCAATGTGAAAGAATAAGATTACGTGTGGTAGAGAGAAGTTCCTTCATTTTTTTTCTAAGTGCACTGCAATACTTGTTCCTTTTTGCACCATAAGTAAAACTAGATAATTTTATGAAAATGTATCATGTCACTATCTGTAACTCCCTCTTTTTTAAGTCCACATTTTGTTGCTGGCTCGATTAACTCCTGGGGTTTCAGCAGTTATGTATAAAAAACATAGAAAAACCCGAGGAAATTAACTTTGGAATTTCTGCAGTTAACTATAAAAACCATAAAGAGTATAGTTCATTATTGAACAAAATAAAATGGCGGTTTACTTAGAAATTTGGAGCAGTTTTTCTATGGTTTGTTTAGCACAAAAAGTCTGATTATATAAGCAAAAACAACTGTTAGCTTTTAGATGTTGTGGTGGTTCACTTGGGGGATGTGTAGCAGTTAGCAAAAACAACAGTTAGTTTTTTAAAACACTTTTTTACTCAGAGAAACCATCAGTTAGCTAGAGTCCAGCAGTTAGCTTGTGCCTTCAGGTTCAATTCAGCTCTCGTAAAAAAATCATGTCTAGAAACATCTTACAGAACTTTGGTTTGAAAGTGCACATGTATCAAAAAGAGCATTGTATGTATAAAAAAAGGTACAATTACTTGCGCCAGCCAAGTAGTTCGATGGCCGGAAACACTTGCAATCCACTTGCTAAACAAAAATTGGTACTTGGCTTGCAAGGTTTCGGTTCAGTTAACTACTAGTACTTCGTGAAGATATGCTATAAAAAAGGAGCGGTTAACTTCCATTCAATTAACATTGGTCTACTTTCAGTCCATTAACTTCACATAGCAGTAGTACATATGACAAGATGCACGAAATTAACTAAGCAAATATGACAGTTAACTTTGGGACTTGCAGAAGTTCCTAAAGAAATTAAAACAGTTCAAAGAAGAAGTTTCACTACTAAAAAAGCTGGTTCTATTCGACCGGGCGGAAAATTCATCTTTAAAAAAGGAAAATTTAACTCCAACGATGCAAAGGATGCTCATGCCTCATGGTCGTCACTGACGGAGACCTCGTGCTCCCAATCGCCAGCCACCTCCACCCTTGCCTCCAGTGCCATCCTCCACCGACCTGCTTCTCCACTAGCACCACCACTCCAGGGCCACCCCTCTCCAAGCTAACTCCTTTGCAAAAAGCTACAGGGGAGTGCACTAGTGGTGTTCGTCAAAGAACAGTTTGGTACCGGATGCGGCTACAGTTAGCTCGTGATAGGAAAAAGAAGCAACTCCCGTTTTTGGATTGCTGTGGCGTTTACTGTTATGTGTAGTTATCTGTACTAAGACAAAGGAGTTAACTTTTTGAGATGAAGCAGTTCTTTCTGCGAGTTAGCCACAATTAGCTATGAAACAATTTCCCCAAGAAGATAACAAATATGGGGAAAACGTCCATAGTGGCAGTTAATATTGGCCGACATGGTAGTTAACCTCGACATTCATGGCAGTTAGCGTGACCCCGACAAAAAGAACAAAAGAAAATAAATTAGTATCTGCAGTCCTGATAGTTAACACCAAGTTAACTGCCACAATCCGACAGTTAGCTATTTCAGTCCCGGCAGTTAACTTGACCCCGAAAAAAAAGAACAAAGGAAAAAATTAGTTTCTTCAGTCCGGCAGTTACCTTGCTCTGGATAGGGCAGTTGGCTATTACGGTCGAGCAGTTAGGGTGTTCGTCAGTTAGCTCGACCCGGGACAAAATGTAAAAAAAAACAATTAGTATCTTCAGTCCGGCAGTTAACCACAATCCCCGACAGTTAGCTATTTCAATACCGGCAGTTAGCTTGATCCGGGAAAAACCAGGAAAAAAAGTTTCTTCGGTACCGGCAGTTAGCATGATCATCATATGTCAGTTAGCTATTCCAGTCGGACAGTTAGCGTGTACTGTAGTAGTTCGGGCAAAAATGACAAAAATGATGTTTGTTTTTTGAAAATTGCTCTTAAATCGTAGCGAATCTGAAATGAGTTCTATATACCGAAGTCCGGGCTAATCCATAGCTTTCCAACGGTATATCATATGCAACATTCCCACAAATGGTTTGGAAATTTGTTTCACAAAAGCATTGAGAACTTGTTTGATGGATTTCTAGTTTTTTGAATTTTGTTTAAAAACCGAATTGATTTAGGGAAAAATGATCAACATGAGTTTTTTGCTCCTTTTCAATAGCTATCCAACAGTATATCGTTTGCATCATTCCGATGAACGGTTCAATAATTACGACCAAAAAACAATGCGGAAAAATAGTGTCAGAAAAAGTCCGCCCGACAGTTAACTAGTATAGGTCGCACAGTTAGTTGTCTGTTCTCGCGCAGTTAGGAAGGGTTCCTGAATAGCTTATTCAGGAATGTGGGTTGCAGAATAGCTGGGATGTATATCAATCCGACGTATCGCTCTGCAATTCCTTCACAAATTTTCTGCATGTTTGTTTTGATTTCCTGTTTTGTTTTCATGATATGTAAATTTTACCATATAAAAATTACAATAATTATCACTAAGTAATTATTGTGTACTTTAATTCTTTGTTCTATTTCCATTATTGTATACTTTACGTTTTTCCTACAAATTATGTGGATTTAGATAGTGCAACATATGTTAAAAAATCTAGTTTCAATTTATGTATCTTCTTGCAGGACCACCATCACGGACAACTATTGCCTATCTTCATTGAAATTTCACAATACACAATTACGAAAAAAATGGCAATGTAACTGTTCAACATGTATTAAAAATTATTGCATAAGAATAGTAATTTTATAAATGTATTAAAACATCTTAAAGGTGTTTGTAGGAATGTAAGAATATTTTTTGCGGGCAATTTTCTTAGACATTTTTTTGCAGGTGAATGTATGAATAATTTTACAAAATAATTTTTTCAATGCATGTTGAATATCTTTTAAAATCCATGGTGTCAATTTTGTGAATGTATGACAAATCTAAGGTAACCACCAAGCTGGACACCACGTGTGATGCCTAAAAGAGAGAAATAATATTGTTTACATCTTTTAGTAGCCGAGACAAATAAATCGACAAGGAAATTCCAAGTTTCCAATTTGACTCTCTCCTTTATTTGCGAAAGGGATAAATATAGTTTATACTTTAATGAGATTTTTAAGTGCGGTAACAAGTGAAAAATTAAGAGGATGCTTGGATACGTTTTAGTCTCATGACTAAAAGTAGTGGGACTAAAACTTGCTAGCCTCGCTCATGCTTGGATCCAAATACTAAAGAGACTAAAATCAAATTAATGAGCATTTATTATCCTCCAAACCCTCCAATACAGAACTCGCATGTGTTAAAGGAGAGGAGTTAAATGAGGAGAGAGAGGACTAATCCACATTTTAGTAGGGGTACCCCTGACTAAAAATTTTAGTCTCAAGACTAGTTTTAGCCCCTCTTTAGTCAGGGGTGCTTGGAACTTTAGCCTCTTAAAGAGGCTATTTTTAGTTAGACTAAAATAAGTCCCTTGGATCCAAACACCCTCTTAGATGCACCAAAAAAAATTGGCATTGACCTGTGCATGGATCCATACAGCACACACGAGATCTAGTATTAAGAAAAAGAATAGAATACTACAAATGATTGATACAACAGGTTTAAAAAATGATTGATACAAGACCAAAAATAAATATGGTAATTTATATTTTATACAAGACAGGGTTTCTCTAAATTGAACATAAAACATGATTGATCTACCATCTAGCTTACAAGCCTGGCTTGTCTGAGCTCCTGGGTTTGAAATTGGATCTCTTTTTTTCCTTTCTTATTTTCTTTATTGTTTCACACGGTCATTATTATAAATAATATGGTATCTGCTATTTACACATACCTCTGTTCTTTGTGTAGTGGTTATCAAGTGCATATATGTAGTTCTTGTGCAGGCGAGGTTCTGGGTTTGAATCCCCCTCATGCCTCGCTCTTTTTTCCTTCTTATTACTATTTTATCTGCTGACACGCGGGACCCACACCTGACAATTTGGACCCATCAGTCTGCATTCGTATACGATACAATTATGTGTAATTTAAAAAATCCATGGGGCTTTATTGCAAAAAAGTGATTCCAGGCACTTACATGCGGGCCGCCACTACAATGGGGTGCCACACGGGCATGGCGTACCTATTGCACGGCCGGACAAGTTCGAGCACCACTTCCGTGTATTTTATGAGTTTAGACACCAAACTGACCACACAGGACAAGCTTAGGCACCCACAGTGTATTTAACTCTTTCTCCAGAATAAGAAACGAAGAGATGGATAACACTTTCAAGGGTACAATAAAGTATAGTGTTTTTTCAATCGAAGAACTACAAAATTTTATATTGGAAAAGTTGATTGAAACCTTGTAAGAATTTTATATTGGAAGGAAAAAAGTCTATTTTACTACCATGAATAAAGTTGGTGGTTCACATTACCCCTCATCTATTTTTCTATTCCTTTCACCCCCTAAACAAACCCATACCGGATGAAAGAACCCTTGGGTGGTTTGTCTCCACTTGCTGCTGATGTGGCATGGGTCAACGGTGGTTCGGCTCCAGCGGCGGGGCGCGAGCCGAGGCACGTGCTGGCTACGCAGTCAGCATCCCATGGGAAAAGGAGGAAGGAGCAGGGGAACCGGGACGCAGGGGCGATGCCCCTTCGATGGCGGTGGCCGAGGCTGGCGTGATTGGGTGTTGCCGTGGGATCTGGCGGATGGGCGCAGTCCTGTTCCTCCTGGCGGCACCGACATAGGAAACAAGTTGAGGAAGAGGATGGGCCTGGTGGTGTGTGGGCCTTGGGCCCCACTGATCAAATACCGCCATTGAACATGTCCATGCCAGCAACCAGCCGGGCCAAACCAGCCAGGGATGATTTTTGACCGGTTTGGGATTGTTGAGGAGGGTGAGGGTACAGAAATAAACATCTAGGGATAATTTGAACCATCAAGTTTCTTTAGGGCAGTAAAATGGACTTTTTTCTATTGAAAGATGGATTAAAACTGACATAATGAAACTTTACTAATACTATGATGCGATAAGAAAATGTCTAAAAATTCACATTAACAAATGAAGGTACAAATAATAGCTATTAAGGGGTGACAGTCAAAATACAAATAAAATAGGAATATTAATGGCAATTCAAGTAACATTATACCCTCCACTTTTTAAATAAAAACTGTACAAAAAACAAGGGCTCCACTCCAAATGCACCATCTTAGTAAATAATCACACGATGGATATAAGTCATATAGTGGAGAAATAAGTGAGAAAAAAAAGATGGTTGGACACATTCATGGGCAAATGAAATATCGTAAAGCACACAAAGGAATTATCTTTTTTGGCGGTGGATGTGTCTTACATACAAAACAATGTAAAATGTTCTATACCCCTAAAAAAATGTAAAGTGTTCTATGAACCTAATAGAGGTTCCAAAAAAAACTAAGGATGTTAAATCAAAACTACATAAACTACTATAGAAAAACTTATAAGGATTTTGGTTTAGATTGTTACAACTGTGGATTTGATTGGTACAACATTGGGTATTGCTGTGATATACTATGACCATGTACTGAATGCCAGTACATATAATTACTTACTGGAAAGCTAGCCACTCAAATGTGAGGATGCACCAGGAGCTCCTTTTTGGTAACATGTATGGGGCACTACTGTGCTAGAGCCATGCGACGATTTGTTTCTCACGTAATAAGATAATATTGATAAACTTTGAAAAATGTCCACGCTCTTTTTAGTAAGTGTTCATGTAATTTCAAAATGTTTTTGCATGTTTAAAAAATGGTCATAATCTAAAAACCATTCCATATTTTTAAAGAAGTCCGTGCCGTTAAAAAGTACTCATGTGTTTTAAAAATAATGCTCACACATATTGAACATAAGTTATGCAATTTAAAAGTGAGTGTGAGTATACGAGAGGGTGCATAGGCGGAGGGCGGCCCTCACGTATGGGTTAATTTTATAAGTTTTAAAAATTCCTTGTGCTTGCGCGGATCAATGAGATGTGTGTCATGCGGTGATGAAGATAGGGATGTCCAATATTGTGACACATTGCGATTAGGTTGACATAGCAAGCATTGTTGGAAAGAGCGAGAAGGCAGATAGCCGATAATATAGGTGAGGCGGCGTGTTGAAATAGAGGGCCTAAAGATGTAGAGAGCCTTGAGTCATGATTATTGGGTTAGGAGCATGTAAAAAAATCTCCGGTGCCACACTTGAACATTTTTGCTATATTTTAATTATGTAGATATTTTGTGTAAACTTGGTCAAAGTTTGGAATAGTTTGAGTTTTCAATAAAGTTGAATATACATACTTGAACACTCTGACAGTTTCTGTAGATGAATACATCATCTGTGTATTCTGAACGTACAAAAAATAAAATCAATCAATCGGAGACGGAATAACTTGAGGGGCACAAAATGAAAGAATGCGAATGAAGAAATGCATGAGCGAACTGCCGCCGGGTTGTTTGGAGGTTGACTGATCACACACACCTGCATTCACTTGTAGTGAGAAGGCCAAAAAGCATCGCACTCACACACACCTCCTTCCACCTCTAGCTCAACTCTTCTGCAAATGGCTTCCCGTTACCTCATCCTGGTAGTCAGCATCGCCATTCTCTTCCCCGGCGACGCTGCGGGCATCCACGAGCCAGACGCGGCCGCTGTGGCTCCTTCCTGTGACGGGGAGGAGGCTGGATTCTCTTTCCCCGTCATTCACTGGAAGAGCATGGCAGAGGTCGTGGAGGAGGAGATGGAGTTGGCGGCCACTGCCACCGCGGCCGCGGCCGCCATGGAGGAGGAGAAGTTTGTGGTGCCGTTTCGGCACCGCCGGAAGTTTTCCATGTATCTGGTGCAGCTCCGCATTGGCGGCGGACCACCAGATGAAGCGCGTTCCAGATATGTATTGTTCGACACCGGCGACGACCTGTCATGGACGCAGTGCGTTCCGTGCAAAAACTGCACCAGGAGCTACTACCTTCCGTTCAACCCAGTCAAGTCAAGCACCTACCATCACCTTCCCTGCGAAGACCCGATGTGCGAGCACGGGAGGATCACAAGGTGCCAGTCCAGCCACACCTACCCCACTCCGGACAACAGTTTGTGCAAGTTCGACAATCGGTACGGCGATGGTAGCAAGGTGTCAGGCTACCTGGGATCTGACGTCTTCCGCTTTGGGAACGGCATGGCGGGGGACGACGGCGGCTACAACTTCGAGCAAGACATCGTCTTTGGCTGCGCGCAGGAGGAACGTACCACCGCCGTCCGGGAATACAGCTCCGGCATTCTCGGCCTCGGCATGGGTACGTTCTCCTTCATCGCTCAGGCCGGCGTCGACAAATTTTCCTACTGCGCTCTATCGCCGGAGAGAAGAGACCTCCGGGATCAGTGGAGGAAAACAACAAGCTACCTCCGATTCGGCAGCCATGCTGTCACGTCGGGCAAGATTGTCCCGTTCAAGCAGGACGGCGCCCACTTCATCATCTCCCTCAAGAGCGTGACGTACCAGCGAGGAAGCCGTCTAGATCAAAATCAGCCAGTGCCCATATTTACTCGGCAAGAGGTGGCGGAGTTCCTGCCCATTCTGGTGGATTCAGGGTCCGCCCTGGTCTACCTTCCTGGACTCATCTTCGACCCTCTGCTGAAGAGGATCGACGATGAACTCACACTCACAAGGGTGTACGATCCCACTAATAACCGCGCCATCAACTGTTACGATGGTGAGATGTCGGATGTGGAGGGTGTGTCGGTGACCCTGGGCTTCCAAGGAGGGGCGGAGCTGGAGTTGTTTGGCGACACACTCTTCTACGAAGGGTACGCAGGTGATTACATTTGTCTGGGAATTTCTATCGATGACAGGAAATCAGTGTTAGGCATGATTGCTCAACGTAATACCAATGTTGGGTATGATTTAGCAAACATGGAGATCTCATTTAATCGTGAGGTATGTGCCTGAGAATGGCCATTGCATGATGTAGTGAGTGAGTGGTAGTTGCCCAGATGTACCGAGTGGCAGTAGCTAGCTCTGTCTGTTAGACTGAAATAAAGGCCATCGCTGCTGTACTGGTACTGCGATACCAGATAGACTGAAATAAATGTTGTCTCATATTATCAATCTAGCTGTGCTTGTGAAGATCATATTTGTTTTGCCCTTCTTGTTAATTTGTTTCTGACCAATATAGACTACCCCTTTCTTTCTTTCTTTCTTTCTTTCTTTCTTTCTGTTACTCATGGAATGGTTGAAGGTTGCGTGGCTCTCCAACATTATTAGCTTCAAAATTTGTTTTGCTGGTGAAGATTTCTGATAGCTAAACACTGATCCTACCTAGCTAGGACTACCAAAATGTTTTGTCTTATCCTATGATTATTCAACCTTAGAAAACTGAATACATTTGCAGGCAGGTCTATTTTGCACAGGAGTTAACCTTAGACAACTGAATACATTTGCAAACAGGTCAATTTGGCACACATGCAAGTACCAAAATGACATTTCTTCTTGTCTCCCAACCGCGGCTTCCTCCGCGTCGCCGTTGATCGTTTTCGCTTCCACCACCACTGCTCTGCTCCTCCTCAAGACCTCAACTAGCCCCGCCGCTAGAGAGTAGAGACGTGAGTGAGCCAACATTAGGGTACTCTTTACCCTCTTTAGTTTTTTTTTTTGGGAAAATTTCGATCTATTCATATTCAATCATGGCAATTCAATTAACACCAGAAATAATAAAAACTACATCCAGATCCGTAGACCACCTAGCGACGACTACAAGCACTTAGGCAAGCCAAGGCGCGCCCACCCCTCCCTCGTCGGACCCAGGCAAAACTTGTTGTAGTAGACAGACTGGAAGTCGGCGTACTGCCATCGAGCGCAATAAAGCTCCACGCCGCCACTCTATAGGCACACATCAACTCTACAGTAGATCGACATGGTGGTGGTTGTCGTCACATAGCAGTACCATTTCGCTACACCCTCCAATACCACACACACCTACATACATCACACTCCTTATGTAAAAACACACTACAACACTAATGCAAAGGTTTTATTTGTCATGCATCTCCCATCCCTCTCATCTACCCTACACTTGGCGTTGTGAATGTGAAGCACCTCGTGACGTGGGCAAACAAGGAATTACCATGATAATCTCATGACTTACAATAAGCAAACCTATGCATTAGGCATCAATAATACGTTTCTAGAGAATGATAAGCTATAAACGTCCCAACACAACGGTAAGTGTATAACATGTATCATCTCATACACAACATCCACCATAGGAATTACATCAATAGCATCGTAATCTTGCAGGGCAGCTCATACGGATTACTACAATCATAATCGATGGGGAGATTCGATCAAGTTAACACCACAAACCCACAGTCTAGGAGTTGGACTACTACCCTCTCATGGCGGAGAGCGACCTGGAGGCATTGGTGAAGGAGGAGAGGCGGGCGAAGGCGATTCCGGTAGTGGTCCACCCCTCCAATATTCCTCCAGTGGCGGATTGCACATCCTCTCTTTGGTTTGTGATCTCCACCTCTGTACGTCGCAAAATGAAATAAAAGAGAGTATATATAGGTAGTTTTAGGTCAAAACAAGTCTGTAAGCAAAAGATTAAGGTCGATTGGACGGTCGGTGGGAGGGCGGGGGGTGGATCCAATTGAGCTTGTTGGATTCGTCTCGAAAGTTCCGAAGCGTGCTCTTTAACCTTGCCCTTTTGGAATCTCAAAGCTCCATGAAAAGAAAAAAGACTACAGAAGGTATTTCGGCAAAATAGAGTTACGTACCAAAATTCTTGCGTGGAAAATATCATAAATCATTGAGCCCCGCTTCGATACACACCCTACTAATTAACGTATAACGGGCAATATGGACCTTTCTCAAATTGTATCCACTTCCGTATGCCCATCGGAACGTATACGTTGTACACACCCCATCTGACCTGGGCTCGGCCCAATTTTCTAATCCTATTTCCTTTTTAGCAACATTCAAAAAATAAGCACGCGGCCCATTTTTTTGTTCTTTTATCTTTTTACCAACTTCAAATAAATAAGCACATTATGTCAGACTCTAACTGAAAACCTCATGGTTTAGAACCACACGCATTAACCACCTGGGAAACCTCACCTGCTCTCAGGCGGGACTGGCCGATTTACTTTTCCTATCTAGCTGATTTGGCCGGTTTTTTCTCTCGTTTTTACTTGGGTTTTTATTTTTATTTTCTTTTTTCCTTTTCCTATTTCTTTTACCTTTCCTTTTATATGATTTTTTAAATTCAAAAATCTTTTAAAATCCAAAAAAAATCAAATTTATGAATCTTTTTCTACTTCATGAACCTTTCATCTGAATTTCACAAACTTTTTTCAAATCCATAAAATTTCTTTCAGTTTTTCGCTAACATTCTTTACCGTTTATTTGCAACTTTTTTTCAAAACCCGTATACATATACATTTTTTCAAATTCCATTTTTTTTTTCAAATTCGTGAATATTTCTTGAGAGTATCAACTTTTTTTAAAGAAAACCTGCATCTTTTTCTTTTGTTTGTTGAATTTTTATTTTTTTTTATTTTTTTTGTTTCATTTTGCAAAAATAATTTCTGCCACTTTTAAAATTTTGTTCAAATTTCAAAAAAAATTGCTTTATCAAAATCTGTTCCAAATTTTTTGTATTTGAATAAATTGTACATAAAATCCAAAGAAAATATTTGTGTCTTTAAAGATTGCACAAAATGACAAAAAGCAAACATTTGTTTAAACGAGTGAACAAAATTTTAATCACCAACATTTTTTGAAAAACACTAACAAATATGAAACTTAAAAAATCAGAAATTGAACTTCACCGAACTTTTTTTGTATTTGCGTGGAAAAGATTTGAAAACATGAACATTGCTTAAATTACAAAGCAATTTTGAAAGTGAACATTATTTGAAACTTCTTGATTTTTTGAATTTTTGAATATAATATGAAAAAGGGAACATCTTATGAGTTTGTGAACAAACTTTTAAAAATGGGAAATTTTCAAATCAATGAACTTTCTTGAAAGCCGCAAACGCTTGGCCGGCCAAGCAGGTGCCCGACGGGAGCAATGCCATCGCCTAGTTGGTCCAAGGCCTAAGCGCTTGGCCCGCCGAGCAAATGCCCGGCAGGTGCTCATGTAGTTGTTCCATAATCTTCCATTCACTAACATAAAAAACTTTCACATTATGGCTGATCAACATTTGACTTTTAAGAATGTCCAAATGATATTGTAGTCCTTATAACTGAAACGTAATTAGTCATAAAATATAATATATATATAAGTGAAAGATCAATTTATGAAATTTTACATATAAATGATGTAGTAACTAACCATTGCAGTGAGATCATCTCGGTTGAATTGGTAGCACAATGAATCAAGTACTTGAATCACACGTTTTTTGCATTCACGACACTTAAATGCCAGTGTGTGTTGTTCATATTTATTGGAAGTTCTAAGCAAGATAATTAGTAAAAATACCAATCAAAATGTATGAAATGTAAAGAAGAAAATTATGGATATGAATGTAACCATGATCACATAGTTTTTGACAATCTCTGTCATAAAGGTACCACTTTATCTATTCCAAGCTTTCCATCCCGTTTTAAAAGTGCAATAACAAAAGGATTTTCAAAGTATACTTTACTATCATTATGGTCATGTACTTGGTACTTTAGACAACATATATTTGCATTGATTACCTATAGTGATTTTTTTAGAAGGCATTACTAATGGATATCAATAATCAGGGACTCTTTCATTGCAAGGGTACTCTTTTTCATAGATATTTCATCTATCTTCACTAGTAATTTTTATTTTCACAAGATCTTCCTATTGTTGTATGAGCACATAGATCACCATCGGGCAATGCATAATCTGCAAGAAGTTAAACAATTTAAGAAATATTGAATAAATATATGTGTTAATGTGGATTAGCCGTGCCCATACACAAATAATATTATTCCATAAAAGGACTGAAGATGATAGATACAAAAGTAAAAATTATATATATCCAGCAATTACCTTGTGGGAGATAGTCATAATATGTTTCATCTACTTTCATCTGCTTACGTTCCTCTATTTGGTTGTCATAATGATATATTTCCTTCATTTAGCGGCAATTCAGAATTCTATGTTTGATTATCATCATCTAGTTTAATATTTACTTCATTCATGGGTAACTTGGAACTCGCAGATAATGTTGAGCTGATTGCTGACGGAGGTGATGGCAATGGATCCGTATTTATTTGACTATTTGATTCTGAAACCACCGATTCAAAATGTTAAAAAATGGTAGATAATGTTGATATGATTGGTGAAGTAGGTGATGGCTCTGAAAAACTGTATTTAATACATTTTGCTTTTTAAGCTCGGTAATCAAAATCCTCAACTGTGGTCAAGTTAGTGTATAAATCTATTTTCTACAAATGACAAGAAAACTTGAAGTTAAACATCACACAATATGATTCTACGTAGGTGCAATCAGCATGGAGTTCAATCAAACATGGAGCAATTATAAAGTATGTAATGTGTAGCAATCGACACCTCTCTATCTGTGCCCTCTCACTTCCCCAACTATCTCTCTTTTTTTCTCCACATGATCAGAATACACTAGTGCAGAACCGGGCTTTAGCGCTGGTTCGTAAGGGGTTTTAGTGCCGGTTCCACGACCGGCACTAAAGAGTGGGGACTAAAGGTCCCCCCCTTTAGTACCGGTTCATCACGAACCGGTGCTAAAGTGCCACCACGTGGCACGAGCCAGGCCCGGGTGCGCGTAGGATATTAGTACCGGTTGATAACACCAACCGGTACTAAATGTTTGGGTGTGTTTTGGTTTTATTTTTCATTTTTACTTTTATTTTGTGTTTTCAATTTAATTTAGTGATTGTTTTACATTATAATGAGTTATTAAATCATTAGGTGAAAGTACCGCAGATTAGTTTGACTGGATGCATGTAGATCCTAGCTAAGTCATCAAGTATATGCCATATCCATATTATACTTGATCACCTAATTAAGTGATCGAGGTAATATGAATATGGCATATACTTGATCACTTAGCTAGAATCCATCTAGTTGAAACTAATCTGCGGTTTCTTTCATAAATGATATAATAACTCATCATCATCATATTAATATAAAAACTCTTGCATCATATATATCATCACTAACAACAGTATATACTAGCTAGCTAAAAATCATCATATATAGTCGTCTCATTACCACTACTTAATCATCATATAGTCATTACCGCTATCTAATCACCACCAACACTAGCTTAAAGAAGAAACATTCACTTGTACCAGAAGCAAAGATATCATCGATTTCAACATGGTAATGATATTATAAGCGTTCATAACACCACAAAAGCAAATCACTCTTTAAGATTAAGTTCAGGACGAAGAACACGGACATGAGAGGACAAGTACTAAGAGCATGAACTAGCTAATCACTCCTGCTGCTCTCTCTCTCTCAGGTAAAATAGCATAGAACATGTATAGCTTTCCTGATTCATCATATTGGAGCATGCAGATAAACTTGTCTCCTAATCGTGGGTTGCGCTTCTCATTGCTGCCCCCTAGTACTTCTCTACGATCGTTCACAATTTTGCTCCAGTCTTTTACTATTAAGCATTCCTCGCTATTAGAAAACCTGAATGCACTAAAGTGCATTGTAGGATATCTTGGCCGTAAGCTAACAATATTCATGGTACCTTTAGTCTCGATTCAATCAGGCACAACATTCATCGGGAGTCCCTGTTGAACAACATTGTATAGTAACATACTTAGCAATGAAGTTTAGCTTAAAAAAATAATGTATGCAAAAGATGCACTGAAGAGAAATAGTAGAAATCTTACCATCTTTCCTAAATATATGTGACCATAGTTCAGTACGAACACTATTGGTCGCACGTTTTGAGTACTAACATTTCTAAGTGCAGGAAAAAAGTTTGTCTTGACATCATCAAGATCCTCAAGCCATGAAACATAATGACTTGTCTCCTTGAAGTTTAGTTCAGCCCTGGGATAGTGGACGGTCCTATCTACCAAGCGCCGGACATGTTTGCTTGATTGGAAATAAGTTGTCAATAAAAACTACTTGTCAACTATTTCTGAATAAACAATATCGAAGACATAAATATGGTTGAGAAACTCACATAATGGTAGAACTGGAGGCGTCTGCACATCGAACCAGATGTCTCTATTACCTTCAATATCATCTTCCGAACGAATGTCAAAGGTGATAACCATATCAGGCTCAAATGCATAAGCCTTGCATAGTGCTTGCCAAGTTTTGCATTCAAAATAGGTGTATGTGTCTGCATTGTATAATTTGACATTGAAGGTATAACCATGCTCGGTCTTCAAGTAAACTTTTTTTACCTCCATAGTTTTGTTAGGACTGAAACCTATCTTATCCAAGACAAAAATTCTTGCATGGCAGGGGATACGCTAGTAGAATAGTGAAAAATTAAAATTAAAAGTTGAAGCAAATGAAGCATAAGTCATGCTTAATTACGAAAAAAGACTTGTCGTTGTGACTTACTGTATCCACTTCGAAGTTCTCATCCAGCTTGATGCTGAAGCGCCTATCATCAACTAGAAAATTTCTGCCGCACAGGCCGCGCTGGTCTTCACAGTATTCGCACATAATGAAATCATGTTCATCGTCAGACGACATTCCTATGTAGGTGAATGTTACGTCTTGAGCTTGCGTTGGTTTTCCCCGAAGAGGAAGGGATGATGCAGCAGAGTAGCGTAAGTATTTCCCTCAGTTTTTGAGAACCAAGGTATCAATCCAGTAGGAGGCCACGCTCAAGTCCCTCGTACCTGCACAAAACGATAGCTACTCGCAACCAACGCGATTAGGGGTTGTCAATCCCTTCATGGTCACTTACGAGAGTGAGATCTGATAGATATAATATTTTTGGTATTTTTGGTATACAGATGCAAAGTAAAAAGTAAAAGCAAAGTAAAAAAGCAGAGCAAGATTAAAGTGATGGAGATTGATATGATGAGAATAGACCCGGGGGCCATAGGTTTCACTAGTGGCTTCTCTCAAGAGAATAAGTATTCTACGGTGGGTGAACAAATTACTGTTGAGCAATTGACAGAATTGAGCATAGTTATGAGAATACCTAGGCATGATCATGTATATAGGCATCACGTCCGTGACAAGTAGACCGAAATGATTCTGCATCTACTACTATTACTCCACTCATCGACCGCTATCCAGCATGCATCTAGAGTATTAAGTTAAAAACAGAGTAACACTTTAAGCAAGATGACATGATGTAGAGAGATAAATTCATGCAATATGAAATAAACCCCATCTTGTTATCCTCGATGACAACGATGCAATACGTGCCTTGCTGCCCCTTCTGTCACTGGGAAAGGACACCGCAAGATCGAACCCAAAGCTAAGCACTTCTCCCATGGCAAGAACTACCAATCTAGTTGGCCAAACCAAACAGATAATTCGAAGAGACTTGCAAAGATAACCAATCATACATAAAAGAATTCAGAGAAGATTCAAATAGTATTCATAGATAGACTTGATCATAAACCCACAATTCATCGGTCTCAACAGACACACCGCAAAAAGAAGATTACATCGAATAGATCTCCACAAGAGAGGGGGGAGAACTTTGTATTGAGATTCAAAGAGAGAGAAGAAGCCATCTAGCTAATAACTATGGACCCGAAGGTCTGAGGTAAACTACTCACACTTCATCGGAGGGGCTAGGATGATGTAGAAGCCCTTCGTGATGACGGCCCTCTCCGGCTGAGCTCTGGAACAGGCCCCAAGATGGGATCTCATGGATACAGAAAGTTGCGGCGGTGGAATTAGGTTTTTGGCTCTTGTTCTGTTCGTCTGGGGGTACGTAGGTATATATAGGAGGAAGGAGTACGTCGGTGGAGCTCCGAGGGGCCCACGAGGCAGGGGGCGCGCCCTAGGGGGGGCGCCCCCCACTCTCGTGACCGCCTCTCTAATGCCTTGGCGTAGGGTCCAAGTCTCCTGGATCACGTTCGGTGAGAAAATCACGTTCCCGAAGGTTTCCTAAATAAGCTTATTCAGAAACCACCTCCCCCGACTACCTTGTTCTTTTCTCGAAGGGGGCGAGCGAGCACCGGTCTGCCGCCGGCTGCAGCGCCACCACCTCTTACCTGTTCCTTCCTCAGGCGCACATCGAGCGACAACGAGCAGAGCAAGTGGAAAAAGGCACCACCAGCGACCACCTCTTCACTTTCCTCTGTCGACCCGATCTGGATCGGGATCGTGCCCCGCCGCCTGAGCCCGTTCCCCTCCTACTCTGGCTGCCTGCCTCGCCCGCCTCGAGCTTATCGCATCCCTGCACCTCACCGTGCCCCACCTCTCTCCCTCCCAGCGTCGGTTCGTGCCCCACCTCTCTGCCTCTGTGCGCCACGCCTCATCCCGACCGGCCACCTTCCCCGGTTCATAGCCCCCGATGCGCTCGCCCCCTCGCCGCCGGGCCATGCAAGCCGGGCTTGCCCTCGCTGTCTGCATCGGCTCCGCCTTGACTTCGTGGAGCCATGCGGTAGCACGGGCGCCATGATGACTGTATGGCAGCTACCCCTGCTGCTCGGCGGTGACCATCACGAACCTGACCATGCTCCCTAGTAAGTGCACCTGCCTGCCACAGCCGTGCACCTACAGCCACCGGTCGGCGCCCCTCTTCACCAGCATCCTCTCTCCGGCCTGGCTCCCATCCACGAGATCCGACCGATGGACTCGTCGTCGCCAAGCGGTGGCCTCCGCCATGCTCCTCCCACGGAGGCCTCATTCTCCCCATCACCACCCAGCCAACCCCCTCCACCCTTGCCTCCAGTGCCACCACTCCCTCGACCTCATATTCGGTTGGCCATGGCCATGGCGACCAAGGACGCCGACCCTCTTCCCTTGCTCCCCAAATTGTCGGCTGCTGCTTCCCTCTACCTCCTGGCCCGGCACACGACTCCGACGTGGCTCCTCCCCTGCCTCTAGATCCATGGCTTCCATATCTCTGCTTCGACGGCCTTGTGTAGTTAGCTTAACTGAAAAATAGAAGTTAACCCAGTCGGCCTATGTAGGTAGCTTTACCTGAAAAATGGTGAATTTAATTTCCCTAAACCAGCCGGCTTCACTTCAGGCGTCGAGCAGCATCAACTTCCCCCCAATGCAGTTAGCATTTTTTAACTGTACATGGTTGTTCTCTTTGAAAAATACTAGTAGGCATTGGCAGCGGTTGTGTATAGTTCAGCAGTTACACAGTTTATAGTTTCTGAAGTTCTCAAATCGGTTCTTTCTGTTTGTGTTTTGACCGTTACGTATAGTTTCAACAATTAGCCATTGCGATTAAGGAATATACTTTGAGAAGAACAAACACCAGTTATAAAAAATTGTTTCATTGCGCCGTCAATGACGTGTGAGATGGCAGCACCCATGGAGTTCATTCGGTTCAGTTTCTATAGTGCAGTTAAGAGTATTAGTGCTTACAGTTATTGAGTTAAAAAAAAGGAAAAGACAAGCAATGTGAAAGAATAAGATTACGTGTGGTAGAGAGAAGTTCCTTCATTTTTTTTTCTAAGTGCACTGCAATACTTGTTCCTTTTTGCACCATAAGTAAAACTAGATAATTTTATGAAAATGTATCATGTCACTATCTGTAACTCCCTCTTTTTTAAGTCCACATTTTGTTGCTGGCTCGATTAACTCCTGGGGTTTCAGCAGTTATGTATAAAAAACATAGAAAAACCCGAGGAAATTAACTTTGGAATTTCTGCAGTTAACTATAAAAACCATAAAGAGTATAGTTCATTATTGAACAAAATAAAATGGCGGTTTACTTAGAAATTTGGAGCAGTTTTTCTATGGTTTGTTTAGCACAAAAAGTCTGATTATATAAGCAAAAACAACTGTTAGCTTTTAGATGTTGTGGTGGTTCACTTGGGGGGATGTGTAGCAGTTAGCAAAAACAACAGTTAGTTTTTTAAAACACTTTTTTTACTCAGAGAAACCATCAGTTAGCTAGAGTCCAGCAGTTAGCTTGTGCCTTCAGGTTCAATTCAGCTCTCGTAAAAAAATCATGTCTAGAAACATCTTACAGAACTTTGGTTTGAAAGTGCACATGTATCAAAAAGAGCATTGTATGTATAAAAAAAGGTACAATTACTTGCGCCAGCCAAGTAGTTCGATGGCCGGAAACACTTGCAATCCACTTGCTAAACAAAAATTGGTACTTGGCTTGCAAGGTTTCGGTTCAGTTAACTACTAGTACTTCGTGAAGATATGCTATAAAAAAGGAGCGGTTAACTTCCATTCAATTAACATTGGTCTACTTTCAGTCCATTAACTTCACATAGCAGTAGTACATATGACAAGATGCACGAAATTAACTAAGCAAATATGACAGTTAACTTTGGGACTTGCAGAAGTTCCTAAAGAAATTAAAACAGTTCAAAGAAGAAGTTTCACTACTAAAAAAGCTGGTTCTATTCGACCGGGCGGAAAATTCATCTTTAAAAAAGGAAAAGTTAACTCCAACGATGCAAAGGATGCTCATGCCTCATGGTCGTCACTGACGGAGACCTCGTGCTCCCAATCGCCAGCCACCTCCACCCTTGCCTCCAGTGCCATCCTCCACCGACCTGCTTCTCCACTAGCACCACCACTCCAGGGCCACCCCTCTCCAAGCTAACTCCTTTGCAAAAAGCTACAGGGGAGTGCACTAGTGGTGTTCGTCAAAGAACAGTTTGGTACCGGATGCGGCTACAGTTAGCTCGTGATAGGAAAAAGAAGCAACTCCCGTTTTTGGATTGCTGTGGCGTTTACTGTTATGTGTAGTTATCTGTACTAAGACAAAGGAGTTAACTTTTTGAGATGAAGCAGTTCTTTCTGCGAGTTAGCCACAATTAGCTATGAAACAATTTCCCCAAGAAGATAACAAATATGGGGAAAACGTCCATAGTGGCAGTTAATATTGGCCGACATGGTAGTTAACCTCGACATTCATGGCAGTTAGCGTGACCCCGACAAAAGAACAAAAGAAAATAAATTAGTATCTGCAGTCCTGATAGTTAACACCAAGTTAACTGCCACAATCCGACAGTTAGCTATTTCAGTCCCGGCAGTTAACTTGACCCCGAAAAAAAAGAACAAAGGAAAAAATTAGTTTCTTCAGTCCGGCAGTTACCTTGCTCTGGATAGGGCAGTTGGCTATTACGGTCGAGCAGTTAGGGTGTTCGTCAGTTAGCTCGACCCGGGACAAAATGTAAAAAAAAACAATTAGTATCTTCAGTCCGGCAGTTAACCACAATCCCCGACAGTTAGCTATTTCAATACCGGCAGTTAGCTTGATCCGGGAAAAACCAGGAAAAAAAGTTTCTTCGGTACCGGCAGTTAGCATGATCATCATATGTCAGTTAGCTATTCCAGTCGGACAGTTAGCGTGTACTGTAGTAGTTCGGGCAAAAATGACAAAATGATGTTTGTTTTTTGAAAATTGCTCTTAAATCGTAGCGAATCTGAAATGAGTTCTATATACCGAAGTCCGGGCTAATCCATAGCTTTCCAACGGTATATCATATGCAACATTCCCACAAATGGTTTGGAAATTTGTTTCACAAAAGCATTGAGAACTTGTTTGATGGATTTCTAGTTTTTTGAATTTTGTTTAAAAACCGAATTGATTTAGGGAAAAATGATCAACATGAGTTTTTTGCTCCTTTTCAATAGCTATCCAAACAGTATATCGTTTGCATCATTCCGATGAACGGTTTCAATAATTACGACCAAAAAACAATGCGGAAAAATAGTGTCAGAAAAAGTCCGCCCGACAGTTAACTAGTATAGGTCGCACAGTTAGTTGTCTGTTCTCGCGCAGTTAGGAAGGGTTCCTGAATAGCTTATTCAGGAATGTGGGTTGCAGAATAGCTGGGATGTATATCAATCCGACGTATCGCTCTGCAATTCCTTCACAAATTTTCTGCATGTTTGTTTTGATTTCCTGTTTTGTTTTCATGATATGTAAATTTTACCATATAAAAATTACAATAATTATCACTAAGTAATTATTGTGTACTTTAATTCTTTGTTCTATTTCCATTATTGTATACTTTACGTTTTTCCTACAAATTATGTGGATTTAGATAGTGCAACATATGTTAAAAAATCTAGTTTCAATTTATGTATCTTCTTGCAGGACCACCATCACGGACAACTATTGCCTATCTTCATTGAAATTTCACAATACACAATTACGAAAAAAAATGGCAATGTAACTGTTCAACATGTATTAAAAATTATTGCATAAGAATAGTAATTTTATAAATGTATTAAAACATCTTAAAGGTGTTTGTAGGAATGTAAGAATATTTTTTGCGGGCAATTTTCTTAGACATTTTTTTGCAGGTGAATGTATGAATAATTTTACAAAATAATTTTTTCAATGCATGTTGAATATCTTTTAAAATCCATGGTGTCAATTTTGTGAATGTATGACAAATCTAAGGTAACCACCAAGCTGGACACCACGTGTGATGCCTAAAAGAGAGAAATAATATTGTTTACATCTTTTAGTAGCCGAGACAAATAAATCGACAAGGAAATTCCAAGTTTCCAATTTGACTCTCTCCTTTATTTGCGAAAGGGATAAATATAGTTTATACTTTAATGAGATTTTTAAGTGCGGTAACAGTGAAAAATTAAGAGGATGCTTGGATACGTTTTAGTCTCATGACTAAAAGTAGTGGGACTAAAACTTGCTAGCCTCGCTCATGCTTGGATCCAAATACTAAAGAGACTAAAATCAAATTAATGAGCATTTATTATCCTCCAAACCCTCCAATACAGAACTCGCATGTGTTAAAGGAGAGGAGTTAAATGAGGAGAGAGAGGACTAATCCACATTTTAGTAGGGGTACCCCTGACTAAAAATTTTAGTCTCAAGACTAGTTTTAGCCCCTCTTTAGTCAGGGGTGCTTGGAACTTTAGCCTCTTAAAGAGGCTATTTTTAGTTAGACTAAAATAAGTCCCTTGGATCCAAACACCCTCTTAGATGCACCAAAAAAAATTGGCATTGACCTGTGCATGGATCCATACAGCACACACGAGATCTAGTATTAAGAAAAAGAATAGAATACTACAAATGATTGATACAACAGGTTTAAAAAATGATTGATACAAGACCAAAAATAAATATGGTAATTTATATTTTATACAAGACAGGGTTTCTCTAAATTGAACATAAAACATGATTGATCTACCATCTAGCTTACAAGCCTGGCTTGTCTGAGCTCCTGGGTTTGAAATTGGATCTCTTTTTTTCCTTTCTTATTTTCTTTATTGTTTCACACGGTCATTATTATAAATAATATGGTATCTGCTATTTACACATACCTCTGTTCTTTGTGTAGTGGTTATCAAGTGCATATATGTAGTTCTTGTGCAGGCGAGGTTCTGGGTTTGAATCCCCCTCATGCCTCGCTCTTTTTTCCTTCTTATTACTATTTTATCTGCTGACACGCGGGACCCACACCTGACAATTTGGACCCATCAGTCTGCATTCGTATACGATACAATTATGTGTAATTTAAAAAAATCCATGGGGCTTTATTGCAAAAAAGTGATTCCAGGCACTTACATGCGGGCCGCCACTACAATGGGGTGCCACACGGGCATGGCGTACCTATTGCACGGCCGGACAAGTTCGAGCACCACTTCCGTGTATTTTATGAGTTTAGACACCAAACTGACCACACAGGACAAGCTTAGGCACCCACAGTGTATTTAACTCTTTCTCCAGAATAAGAAACGAAGAGATGGATAACACTTTCAAGGGTACAATAAAGTATAGTGTTTTTTCAATCGAAGAACTACAAAATTTTATATTGGAAAAGTTGATTGAAACCTTGTAAGAATTTTATATTGGAAGGAAAAAAGTCTATTTTACTACCATGAATAAAGTTGGTGGTTCACATTACCCCTCATCTATTTTTCTATTCCTTTCACCCCCTAAACAAACCCATACCGGATGAAAGAACCCTTGGGTGGTTTGTCTCCACTTGCTGCTGATGTGGCATGGGTCAACGGTGGTTCGGCTCCAGCGGCGGGGCGCGAGCCGAGGCACGTGCTGGCTACGCAGTCAGCATCCCATGGGAAAAGGAGGAAGGAGCAGGGGAACCGGGACGCAGGGGCGATGCCCCTTCGATGGCGGTGGCCGAGGCTGGCGTGATTGGGTGTTGCCGTGGGATCTGGCGGATGGGCGCAGTCCTGTTCCTCCTGGCGGCACCGACATAGGAAACAAGTTGAGGAAGAGGATGGGCCTGGTGGTGTGTGGGCCTTGGGCCCCACTGATCAAATACCGCCATTGAACATGTCCATGCCAGCAAACCAGCCGGGCCAAACCAGCCAGGGATGATTTTTGACCGGTTTGGGATTGTTGAGGAGGGTGAGGGTACAGAAATAAACATCTAGGGATAATTTGAACCATCAAGTTTCTTTAGGGCAGTAAAATGGACTTTTTTCTATTGAAAGATGGATTAAAACTGACATAATGAAACTTTACTAATACTATGATGCGATAAGAAAATGTCTAAAAATTCACATTAACAAATGAAGGTACAAATAATAGCTATTAAGGGGTGACAGTCAAAATACAAATAAAATAGGAATATTAATGGCAATTCAAGTAACATTATACCCTCCACTTTTTAAATAAAAACTGTACAAAAAACAAGCGCTCCACTCCAAATGCACCATCTTAGTAAATAATCACACGATGGATATAAGTCATATAGTGGAGAAATAAGTGAGAAAAAAAAAGATGGTTGGACACATTCATGGGCAAATGAAATATCGTAAAGCACACAAAGGAATTATCTTTTTTGGCGGTGGATGTGTCTTACATACAAAACAATGTAAAATGTTCTATACCCCTAAAAAAATGTAAAGTGTTCTATGAACCTAATAGAGGTTCCAAAAAAAACTAAGGATGTTAAATCAAAACTACATAAACTACTATAGAAAAACTTATAAGGATTTTGGTTTAGATTGTTACAACTGTGGATTTGATTGGTACAACATTGGGTATTGCTGTGATATACTATGACCATGTACTGAATGCCAGTACATATAATTACTTACTGGAAAGCTAGCCACTCAAATGTGAGGATGCACCAGGAGCTCCTTTTTGGTAACATGTATGGGGCACTACTATGCTAGAGCCATGCGACGATTTGTTTCTCACGTAATAAGATAATATTGATAAACTTTGAAAAATGTCCACGCTCTTTTTAGTAAGTGTTCATGTAATTTCAAAATGTTTTTGCATGTTTAAAAAATGGTCATAATCTAAAAACCATTCCATATTTTTAAAGAAGTCCGTGCCGTTAAAAAGTACTCATGTGTTTTAAAAATAATGCTCACACATATTGAACATAAGTTATGCAATTTAAAAGTGAGTGTGAGTATACGAGAGGGTGCATAGGCGGAGGGCGGCCCTCACGTATGGGTTAATTTTATAAGTTTTAAAAATTCCTTGTGCTTGCGCGGATCAATGAGATGTGTGTCATGCGGTGATGAAGATAGGGATGTCCAATATTGTGACACATTGCGATTAGGTTGACATAGCAAGCATTGTTGGAAAGAGCGAGAAGGCAGATAGCCGATAATATAGGTGAGGCGGCGTGTTGAAATAGAGGGCCTAAAGATGTAGAGAGCCTTGAGTCATGATTATTGGGTTAGGAGCATGTAAAAAAATCTCCGGTGCCACACTTGAACATTTTTTGCTATATTTTAATTATGTAGATATTTTGTGTAAACTTGGTCAAAGTTTGGAATAGTTTGAGTTTTCAATAAAGTTGAATATACATACTTGAACACTCTGACAGTTTCTGTAGATGAATACATCATCTGTGTATTCTGAACGTACAAAAAATAAAATCAATCAATCGGAGACGGAATAACTTGAGGGGCACAAAATGAAAGAATGCGAATGAAGAAATGCATGAGCGAACTGCCGCCGGGTTGTTTGGAGGTTGACTGATCACACACACCTGCATTCACTTGTAGTGAGAAGGCCAAAAAGCATCGCACTCACACACACCTCCTTCCACCTCTAGCTCAACTCTTCTGCAAATGGCTTCCCGTTACCTCATCCTGGTAGTCAGCATCGCCATTCTCTTCCCCGGCGACGCTGCGGGCATCCACGAGCCAGACGCGGCCGCTGTGGCTCCTTCCTGTGACGGGGAGGAGGCTGGATTCTCTTTCCCCGTCATTCACTGGAAGAGCATGGCAGAGGTCGTGGAGGAGGAGATGGAGTTGGCGGCCACTGCCACCGCGGCCGCGGCCGCCATGGAGGAGGAGAAGTTTGTGGTGCCGTTTCGGCACCGCCGGAAGTTTTCCATGTATCTGGTGCAGCTCCGCATTGGCGGCGGACCACCAGATGAAGCGCGTTCCAGATATGTATTGTTCGACACCGGCGACGACCTGTCATGGACGCAGTGCGTTCCGTGCAAAAACTGCACCAGGAGCTACTACCTTCCGTTCAACCCAGTCAAGTCAAGCACCTACCATCACCTTCCCTGCGAAGACCCGATGTGCGAGCACGGGAGGATCACAAGGTGCCAGTCCAGCCACACCTACCCCACTCCGGACAACAGTTTGTGCAAGTTCGACAATCGGTACGGCGATGGTAGCAAGGTGTCAGGCTACCTGGGATCTGACGTCTTCCGCTTTGGGAACGGCATGGCGGGGGACGACGGCGGCTACAACTTCGAGCAAGACATCGTCTTTGGCTGCGCGCAGGAGGAACGTACCACCGCCGTCCGGGAATACAGCTCCGGCATTCTCGGCCTCGGCATGGGTACGTTCTCCTTCATCGCTCAGGCCGGCGTCGACAAATTTTCCTACTGCGCTCTATCGCCGGAGAGAAGAGACCTCCGGGATCAGTGGAGGAAAACAACAAGCTACCTCCGATTCGGCAGCCATGCTGTCACGTCGGGCAAGATTGTCCCGTTCAAGCAGGACGGCGCCCACTTCATCATCTCCCTCAAGAGCGTGACGTACCAGCGAGGAAGCCGTCTAGATCAAAATCAGCCAGTGCCCATATTTACTCGGCAAGAGGTGGCGGAGTTCCTGCCCATTCTGGGTGGATTCAGGGTCCGCCCTGGTCTACCTTCCTGGACTCATCTTCGACCCTCTGCTGAAGAGGATCGACGATGAACTCACACTCACAAGGGTGTACGATCCCACTAATAACCGCGCCATCAACTGTTACGATGGTGAGATGTCGGATGTGGAGGGTGTGTCGGTGACCCTGGGCTTCCAAGGAGGGGCGGAGCTGGAGTTGTTTGGCGACACACTCTTCTACGAAGGGTACGCAGGTGATTACATTTGTCTGGGAATTTCTATCGATGACAGGAAATCAGTGTTAGGCATGATTGCTCAACGTAATACCAATGTTGGGTATGATTTAGCAAACATGGAGATCTCATTTAATCGTGAGGTATGTGCCTGAGAATGGCCATTGCATGATGTAGTGAGTGAGTGGTAGTTGCCCAGATGTACCGAGTGGCAGTAGCTAGCTCTGTCTGTTAGACTGAAATAAAGGCCATCGCTGCTGTACTGGTACTGCGATACCAGATAGACTGAAATAAATGTTGTCTCATATTATCAATCTAGCTGTGCTTGTGAAGATCATATTTGTTTTGCCCTTCTTGTTAATTTGTTTCTGACCAATATAGACTACCCCTTTCTTTCTTTCTTTCTTTCTTTCTTTCTTTCTGTTACTCATGGAATGGTTGAAGGTTGCGTGGCTCTCCAACATTATTAGCTTCAAAATTTGTTTTGCTGGTGAAGATTTCTGATAGCTAAACACTGATCCTACCTAGCTAGGACTACCAAAATGTTTTGTCTTATCCTATGATTATTCAACCTTAGAAAACTGAATACATTTGCAGGCAGGTCTATTTTGCACAGGAGTTAACCTTAGACAACTGAATACATTTGCAAACAGGTCAATTTGGCACACATGCAAGTACCAAAATGACATTTCTTCTTGTCTCCCAACCGCGGCTTCCTCCGCGTCGCCGTTGATCGTTTTCGCTTCCACCACCACTGCTCTGCTCCTCCTCAAGACCTCAACTAGCCCCGCCGCTAGAGAGTAGAGACGTGAGTGAGCCAACATTAGGGTACTCTTTACCCTCTTTAGTTTTTTTTTTTGGGAAAATTTCGATCTATTCATATTCAATCATGGCAATTCAATTAACACCAGAAATAATAAAAACTACATCCAGATCCGTAGACCACCTAGCGACGACTACAAGCACTTAGGCAAGCCAAGGCGCGCCCACCCCTCCCTCGTCGGACCCAGGCAAAACTTGTTGTAGTAGACAGACTGGAAGTCGGCGTACTGCCATCGAGCGCAATAAAGCTCCACGCCGCCACTCTATAGGCACACATCAACTCTACAGTAGATCGACATGGTGGTGGTTGTTGTCACATAGCAGTACCATTTCGCTACACCCTCCAATACCACACACACCTACATACATCACACTCCTTATGTAAAAACACACTACAACACTAATGCAAAGGTTTTATTTGTCATGCATCTCCCATCCCTCTCATCTACCCTACACTTGGCGTTGTGAATGTGAAGCACCTCGTGACGTGGGCAAACAAGGAATTACCATGATAATCTCATGACTTACAATAAGCAAACCTATGCATTAGGCATCAATAATACGTTTCTAGAGAATGATAAGCTATAAACGTCCCAACACAACGGTAAGTGTATAACATGTATCATCTCATACACAACATCCACCATAGGAATTACATCAATAGCATCGTAATCTTGCAGGGCAGCTCATACGGATTACTACAATCATAATCGATGGGGAGATTCGATCAAGTTAACACCACAAACCCACAGTCTAGGAGTTGGACTACTACCCTCTCATGGCGGAGAGCGACCTGGAGGCATTGGTGAAGGAGGAGAGGCGGGCGAAGGCGATTCCGGTAGTGGTCCACCCCTCCAATATTCCTCCAGTGGCGGATTGCACATCCTCTCTTTGGTTTGTGATCTCCACCTCTGTACGTCGCAAAATGAAATAAAAGAGAGTATATATAGGTAGTTTTAGGTCAAAACAAGTCTGTAAGCAAAAGATTAAGGTCGATTGGACGGTCGGTGGGAGGGCGGGGGGTGGATCCAATTGAGCTTGTTGGATTCGTCTCGAAAGTTCCGAAGCGTGCTCTTTAACCTTGCCCTTTTGGAATCTCAAAGCTCCATGAAAAGAAAAAAGACTACAGAAGGTATTTCGGCAAAATAGAGTTACGTACCAAAATTCTTGCGTGGAAAATATCATAAATCATTGAGCCCCGCTTCGATACACACCCTACTAATTAACGTATAACGGGCAATATGGACCTTTCTCAAATTGTATCCACTTCCGTATGCCCATCGGAACGTATACGTTGTACACACCCCATCTGACCTGGGCTCGGCCCAATTTTCTAATCCTATTTCCTTTTTAGCAACATTCAAAAAATAAGCACGCGGCCCATTTTTTTGTTCTTTTATCTTTTTACCAACTTCAAATAAATAAGCACATTATGTCAGACTCTAACTGAAAACCTCATGGTTTAGAACCACACGCATTAACCACCTGGGAAACCTCACCTGCTCTCAGGCGGGACTGGCCGATTTACTTTTCCTATCTAGCTGATTTGGCCGGTTTTTTCTCTCGTTTTTACTTGGGTTTTTATTTTTATTTTCTTTTTTCCTTTTCCTATTTCTTTTACCTTTCCTTTTATATGATTTTTTAAATTCAAAAATCTTTTAAAATCCAAAAAAAATCAAATTTATGAATCTTTTTCTACTTCATGAACCTTTCATCTGAATTTCACAAACTTTTTTCAAATCCATAAAATTTCTTTCAGTTTTTCGCTAACATTCTTTACCGTTTATTTGCAACTTTTTTTCAAAACCCGTATACATATACATTTTTCAAATTCCATTTTTTTTTTCAAATTCGTGAATATTTCTTGAGAGTATCAACTTTTTTTAAAGAAAACCTGCATCTTTTTCTTTTGTTTGTTGAATTTTTATTTTTTTTTATTTTTTTTGTTTCATTTTGCAAAAATAATTTCTGCCACTTTTAAAATTTTGTTCAAATTTCAAAAAAAATTGCTTTATCAAAATCTGTTCCAAATTTTTTGTATTTGAATAAATTGTACATAAAATCCAAAGAAAATATTTGTGTCTTTAAAGATTGCACAAAATGACAAAAAGCAAACATTTGTTTAAACGAGTGAACAAAATTTTAATCACCAACATTTTTTGAAAAACACTAACAAATATGAAACTTAAAAAATCAGAAATTGAACTTCACCGAACTTTTTTTGTATTTGCGTGGAAAAGATTTGAAAACATGAACATTGCTTAAATTACAAAGCAATTTTGAAAGTGAACATTATTTGAAACTTCTTGATTTTTTTGAATTTTTGAATATAATATGAAAAAGGGAACATCTTATGAGTTTGTGAACAAACTTTTAAAAATGGGAAATTTTCAAATCAATGAACTTTCTTGAAAGCCGCAAACGCTTGGCCGGCCAAGCAGGTGCCCGACGGGAGCAATGCCATCGCCTAGTTGGTCCAAGGCCTAAGCGCTTGGCCCGCCGAGCAAATGCCCGGCAGGTGCTCATGTAGTTGTTCCATAATCTTCCATTCACTAACATAAAAAACTTTCACATTATGGCTGATCAACATTTGACTTTTAAGAATGTCCAAATGATATTGTAGTCCTTATAACTGAAACGTAATTAGTCATAAAATATAATATATATATAAGTGAAAGATCAATTTATGAAATTTTACATATAAATGATGTAGTAACTAACCATTGCAGTGAGATCATCTCGGTTGAATTGGTAGCACAATGAATCAAGTACTTGAATCACACGTTTTTTGCATTCACGACACTTAAATGCCAGTGTGTGTTGTTCATATTTATTGGAAGTTCTAAGCAAGATAATTAGTAAAAATACCAATCAAAATGTATGAAATGTAAAGAAGAAAATTATGGATATGAATGTAACCATGATCACATAGTTTTTGACAATCTCTGTCATAAAGGTACCACTTTATCTATTCCAAGCTTTCCATCCCGTTTTAAAAGTGCAATAACAAAAGGATTTTCAAAGTATACTTTACTATCATTATGGTCATGTACTTGGTACTTTAGACAACATATATTTGCATTGATTACCTATAGTGATTTTTTTAGAAGGCATTACTAATGGATATCAATAATCAGGGACTCTTTCATTGCAAGGGTACTCTTTTTCATAGATATTTCATCTATCTTCACTAGTAATTTTTATTTTCACAAGATCTTCCTATTGTTGTATGAGCACATAGATCACCATCGGGCAATGCATAATCTGCAAGAAGTTAAACAATTTAAGAAATATTGAATAAATATATGTGTTAATGTGGATTAGCCGTGCCCATACACAAATAATATTATTCCATAAAAAGGACTGAAGATGATAGATACAAAAGTAAAAATTATATATATCCAGCAATTACCTTGTGGGAGATAGTCATAATATGTTTCATCTACTTTCATCTGCTTACGTTCCTCTATTTGGTTGTCATAATGATATATTTCCTTCATTTAGCGGCAATTCAGAATTCTATGTTTGATTATCATCATCTAGTTTAATATTTACTTCATTCATGGGTAACTTGGAACTCGCAGATAATGTTGAGCTGATTGCTGACGGAGGTGATGGCAATGGATCCGTATTTATTTGACTATTTGATTCTGAAACCACCGATTCAAAATGTTAAAAAATGGTAGATAATGTTGATATGATTGGTGAAGTAGGTGATGGCTCTGAAAAACTGTATTTAATACATTTTGCTTTTTAAGCTCGGTAATCAAAATCCTCAACTGTGGTCAAGTTAGTGTATAAATCTATTTTCTACAAATGACAAGAAAACTTGAAGTTAAACATCACACAATATGATTCTACGTAGGTGCAATCAGCATGGAGTTCAATCAAACATGGAGCAATTATAAAGTATGTAATGTGTAGCAATCGACACCTCTCTATCTGTGCCCTCTCACTTCCCCAACTATCTCTCTTTTTTTCTCCACATGATCAGAATACACTAGTGCAGAACCGGGCTTTAGCGCTGGTTCGTAAGGGGTTTTAGTGCCGGTTCCACGACCGGCACTAAAGAGTGGGGACTAAAGGTCCCCCCCTTTAGTACCGGTTCATCACGAACCGGTGCTAAAGTGCCACCACGTGGCACGAGCCAGGCCCGGGTGCGCGTAGGATATTAGTACCGGTTGATAACACCAACCGGTACTAAATGTTTGGGTGTGTTTTGGTTTTATTTTTCATTTTTACTTTTATTTTGTGTTTTCAATTTAATTTAGTGATTGTTTTACATTATAATGAGTTATTAAATCATTAGGTGAAAGTACCGCAGATTAGTTTGACTGGATGCATGTAGATCCTAGCTAAGTCATCAAGTATATGCCATATCCATATTATACTTGATCACCTAATTAAGTGATCGAGGTAATATGAATATGGCATATACTTGATCACTTAGCTAGAATCCATCTAGTTGAAACTAATCTGCGGTTTCTTTCATAAATGATATAATAACTCATCATCATCATATTAATATAAAAACTCTTGCATCATATATATCATCACTAACAACAGTATATACTAGCTAGCTAAAAATCATCATATATAGTCGTCTCATTACCACTACTTAATCATCATATAGTCATTACCGCTATCTAATCACCACCAACACTAGCTTAAAGAAGAAACATTCACTTGTACCAGAAGCAAAGATATCATCGATTTCAACATGGTAATGATATTATAAGCGTTCATAACACCACAAAAGCAAATCACTCTTTAAGATTAAGTTCAGGACGAAGAACACGGACATGAGAGGACAAGTACTAAGAGCATGAACTAGCTAATCACTCCTGCTGCTCTCTCTCTCTCAGGTAAAATAGCATAGAACATGTATAGCTTTCCTGATTCATCATATTGGAGCATGCAGATAAACTTGTCTCCTAATCGTGGGTTGCGCTTCTCATTGCTGCCCCCTAGTACTTCTCTACGATCGTTCACAATTTTGCTCCAGTCTTTTACTATTAAGCATTCCTCGCTATTAGAAAACCTGAATGCACTAAAGTGCATTGTAGGATATCTTGGCCGTAAGCTAACAATATTCATGGTACCTTTAGTCTCGATTCAATCAGGCACAACATTCATCGGGAGTCCCTGTTGAACAACATTGTATAGTAACATACTTAGCAATGAAGTTTAGCTTAAAAAAATAATGTATGCAAAAGATGCACTGAAGAGAAATAGTAGAAATCTTACCATCTTTCCTAAATATATGTGACCATAGTTCAGTACGAACACTATTGGTCGCACGTTTTGAGTACTAACATTTCTAAGTGCAGGAAAAAAGTTTGTCTTGACATCATCAAGATCCTCAAGCCATGAAACATAATGACTTGTCTCCTTGAAGTTTAGTTCAGCCCTGGGATAGTGGACGGTCCTATCTACCAAGCGCCGGACATGTTTGCTTGATTGGAAATAAGTTGTCAATAAAAACTACTTGTCAACTATTTCTGAATAAACAATATCGAAGACATAAATATGGTTGAGAAACTCACATAATGGTAGAACTGGAGGCGTCTGCACATCGAACCAGATGTCTCTATTACCTTCAATATCATCTTCCGAACGAATGTCAAAGGTGATAACCATATCAGGCTCAAATGCATAAGCCTTGCATAGTGCTTGCCAAGTTTTGCATTCAAAATAGGTGTATGTGTCTGCATTGTATAATTTGACATTGAAGGTATAACCATGCTCGGTCTTCAAGTAAACTTTTTTTACCTCCATAGTTTTGTTAGGACTGAAACCTATCTTATCCAAGACAAAAATTCTTGCATGGCAGGGGATACGCTAGTAGAATAGTGAAAAATTAAAATTAAAAGTTGAAGCAAATGAAGCATAAGTCATGCTTAATTACGAAAAAAGACTTGTCGTTGTGACTTACTGTATCCACTTCGAAGTTCTCATCCAGCTTGATGCTGAAGCGCCTATCATCAACTAGAAAATTTCTGCCGCACAGGCCGCGCTGGTCTTCACAGTATTCGCACATAATGAAATCATGTTCATCGTCAGACGACATTCCTATGTAGGTGAATGTTACGTCTTGAGCTTGCGTTGGTTTTCCCCGAAGAGGAAGGGATGATGCAGCAGAGTAGCGTAAGTATTTCCCTCAGTTTTTGAGAACCAAGGTATCAATCCAGTAGGAGGCCACGCTCAAGTCCCTCGTACCTGCACAAAACGATAGCTACTCGCAACCAACGCGATTAGGGGTTGTCAATCCCTTCATGGTCACTTACGAGAGTGAGATCTGATAGATATAATATTTTTGGTATTTTTGGTATACAGATGCAAAGTAAAAAGTAAAAGCAAAGTAAAAAAGCAGAGCAAGATTAAAGTGATGGAGATTGATATGATGAGAATAGACCCGGGGGCCATAGGTTTCACTAGTGGCTTCTCTCAAGAGAATAAGTATTCTACGGTGGGTGAACAAATTACTGTTGAGCAATTGACAGAATTGAGCATAGTTATGAGAATACCTAGGCATGATCATGTATATAGGCATCACGTCCGTGACAAGTAGACCGAAATGATTCTGCATCTACTACTATTACTCCACTCATCGACCGCTATCCAGCATGCATCTAGAGTATTAAGTTAAAAACAGAGTAACACTTTAAGCAAGATGACATGATGTAGAGAGATAAATTCATGCAATATGAAATAAACCCCATCTTGTTATCCTCGATGACAACGATGCAATACGTGCCTTGCTGCCCCTTCTGTCACTGGGAAAGGACACCGCAAGATCGAACCCAAAGCTAAGCACTTCTCCCATGGCAAGAACTACCAATCTAGTTGGCCAAACCAAACAGATAATTCGAAGAGACTTGCAAAGATAACCAATCATACATAAAAGAATTCAGAGAAGATTCAAATAGTATTCATAGATAGACTTGATCATAAACCCACAATTCATCGGTCTCAACAGACACACCGCAAAAAGAAGATTACATCGAATAGATCTCCACAAGAGAGGGGGGAGAACTTTGTATTGAGATTCAAAGAGAGAGAAGAAGCCATCTAGCTAATAACTATGGACCCGAAGGTCTGAGGTAAACTACTCACACTTCATCGGAGGGGCTAGGATGATGTAGAAGCCCTTCGTGATGACGGCCCTCTCCGGCTGAGCTCTGGAACAGGCCCCAAGATGGGATCTCATGGATACAGAAAGTTGCGGCGGTGGAATTAGGTTTTTGGCTCTTGTTCTGTTCGTCTGGGGGTACGTAGGTATATATAGGAGGAAGGAGTACGTCGGTGGAGCTCCGAGGGGCCCACGAGGCAGGGGGCGCGCCCTAGGGGGGGCGCCCCCCACTCTCGTGACCGCCTCTCTAATGCCTTGGCGTAGGGTCCAAGTCTCCTGGATCACGTTCGGTGAGAAAATCACGTTCCCGAAGGTTTCCTAAATAAGCTTATTCAGAAACCACCTCCCCCGACTACCTTGTTCTTTTCTCGAAGGGGGCGAGCGAGCACCGGTCTGCCGCCGGCTGCAGCGCCACCACCTCTTACCTGTTCCTTCCTCAGGCGCACATCGAGCGACAACGAGCAGAGCAAGTGGAAAAAGGCACCACCAGCGACCACCTCTTCACTTTCCTCTGTCGACCCGATCTGGATCGGGATCGTGCCCCGCCGCCTGAGCCCGTTCCCCTCCTACTCTGGCTGCCTGCCTCGCCCGCCTCGAGCTTATCGCATCCCTGCACCTCACCGTGCCCCACCTCTCTCCCTCCCAGCGTCGGTTCGTGCCCCACCTCTCTGCCTCTGTGCGCCACGCCTCATCCCGACCGGCCACCTTCCCCGGTTCATAGCCCCCGATGCGCTCGCCCCCTCGCCGCCGGGCCATGCAAGCCGGGCTTGCCCTCGCTGTCTGCATCGGCTCCGCCTTGACTTCGTGGAGCCATGCGGTAGCACGGGCGCCATGATGACTGTATGGCAGCTACCCCTGCTGCTCGGCGGTGACCATCACGAACCTGACCATGCTCCCTAGTAAGTGCACCTGCCTGCCACAGCCGTGCACCTACAGCCACCGGTCGGCGCCCCTCTTCACCAGCATCCTCTCTCCGGCCTGGCTCCCATCCACGAGATCCGACCGATGGACTCGTCGTCGCCAAGCGGTGGCCTCCGCCATGCTCCTCCCACGGAGGCCTCATTCTCCCCATCACCACCCAGCCAACCCCCTCCACCCTTGCCTCCAGTGCCACCACTCCCTCGACCTCATATTCGGTTGGCCATGGCCATGGCGACCAAGGACGCCGACCCTCTTCCCTTGCTCCCCAAATTGTCGGCTGCTGCTTCCCTCTACCTCCTGGCCCGGCACACGACTCCGACGTGGCTCCTCCCCTGCCTCTAGATCCATGGCTTCCATATCTCTGCTTCGACGGCCTTGTGTAGTTAGCTTAACTGAAAAATAGAAGTTAACCCAGTCGGCCTATGTAGGTAGCTTTACCTGAAAAATGGTGAATTTAATTTCCCTAAACCAGCCGGCTTCACTTCAGGCGTCGAGCAGCATCAACTTCCCCCCAATGCAGTTAGCATTTTTTAACTGTACATGGTTGTTCTCTTTGAAAAATACTAGTAGGCATTGGCAGCGGTTGTGTATAGTTCAGCAGTTACACAGTTTATAGTTTCTGAAGTTCTCAAATCGGTTCTTTCTGTTTGTGTTTTGACCGTTACGTATAGTTTCAACAATTAGCCATTGCGATTAAGGAATATACTTTGAGAAGAACAAACACCAGTTATAAAAAATTGTTTCATTGCGCCGTCAATGACGTGTGAGATGGCAGCACCCATGGAGTTCATTCGGTTCAGTTTCTATAGTGCAGTTAAGAGTATTAGTGCTTACAGTTATTGAGTTAAAAAAAAGGAAAAGACAAGCAATGTGAAAGAATAAGATTACGTGTGGTAGAGAGAAGTTCCTTCATTTTTTTTTCTAAGTGCACTGCAATACTTGTTCCTTTTTGCACCATAAGTAAAACTAGATAATTTTATGAAAATGTATCATGTCACTATCTGTAACTCCCTCTTTTTTAAGTCCACATTTTGTTGCTGGCTCGATTAACTCCTGGGGTTTCAGCAGTTATGTATAAAAAACATAGAAAAACCCGAGGAAATTAACTTTGGAATTTCTGCAGTTAACTATAAAAACCATAAAGAGTATAGTTCATTATTGAACAAAATAAAATGGCGGTTTACTTAGAAATTTGGAGCAGTTTTTCTATGGTTTGTTTAGCACAAAAAGTCTGATTATATAAGCAAAAACAACTGTTAGCTTTTAGATGTTGTGGTGGTTCACTTGGGGGGATGTGTAGCAGTTAGCAAAAACAACAGTTAGTTTTTTAAAACACTTTTTTTACTCAGAGAAACCATCAGTTAGCTAGAGTCCAGCAGTTAGCTTGTGCCTTCAGGTTCAATTCAGCTCTCGTAAAAAAATCATGTCTAGAAACATCTTACAGAACTTTGGTTTGAAAGTGCACATGTATCAAAAAGAGCATTGTATGTATAAAAAAAGGTACAATTACTTGCGCCAGCCAAGTAGTTCGATGGCCGGAAACACTTGCAATCCACTTGCTAAACAAAAATTGGTACTTGGCTTGCAAGGTTTCGGTTCAGTTAACTACTAGTACTTCGTGAAGATATGCTATAAAAAAGGAGCGGTTAACTTCCATTCAATTAACATTGGTCTACTTTCAGTCCATTAACTTCACATAGCAGTAGTACATATGACAAGATGCACGAAATTAACTAAGCAAATATGACAGTTAACTTTGGGACTTGCAGAAGTTCCTAAAGAAATTAAAACAGTTCAAAGAAGAAGTTTCACTACTAAAAAAGCTGGTTCTATTCGACCGGGCGGAAAATTCATCTTTAAAAAAGGAAAAGTTAACTCCAACGATGCAAAGGATGCTCATGCCTCATGGTCGTCACTGACGGAGACCTCGTGCTCCCAATCGCCAGCCACCTCCACCCTTGCCTCCAGTGCCATCCTCCACCGACCTGCTTCTCCACTAGCACCACCACTCCAGGGCCACCCCTCTCCAAGCTAACTCCTTTGCAAAAAGCTACAGGGGAGTGCACTAGTGGTGTTCGTCAAAGAACAGTTTGGTACCGGATGCGGCTACAGTTAGCTCGTGATAGGAAAAAGAAGCAACTCCCGTTTTTGGATTGCTGTGGCGTTTACTGTTATGTGTAGTTATCTGTACTAAGACAAAGGAGTTAACTTTTTGAGATGAAGCAGTTCTTTCTGCGAGTTAGCCACAATTAGCTATGAAACAATTTCCCCAAGAAGATAACAAATATGGGGAAAACGTCCATAGTGGCAGTTAATATTGGCCGACATGGTAGTTAACCTCGACATTCATGGCAGTTAGCGTGACCCCGACAAAAAGAACAAAAGAAAATAAATTAGTATCTGCAGTCCTGATAGTTAACACCAAGTTAACTGCCACAATCCGACAGTTAGCTATTTCAGTCCCGGCAGTTAACTTGACCCCGAAAAAAAAGAACAAAGGAAAAAATTAGTTTCTTCAGTCCGGCAGTTACCTTGCTCTGGATAGGGCAGTTGGCTATTACGGTCGAGCAGTTAGGGTGTTCGTCAGTTAGCTCGACCCGGGACAAAATGTAAAAAAAAAACAATTAGTATCTTCAGTCCGGCAGTTAACCACAATCCCCGACAGTTAGCTATTTCAATACCGGCAGTTAGCTTGATCCGGGAAAAACCAGGAAAAAAAGTTTCTTCGGTACCGGCAGTTAGCATGATCATCATATGTCAGTTAGCTATTCCAGTCGGACAGTTAGCGTGTACTGTAGTAGTTCGGGCAAAAATGACAAAAATGATGTTTGTTTTTTGAAAATTGCTCTTAAATCGTAGCGAATCTGAAATGAGTTCTATATACCGAAGTCCGGGCTAATCCATAGCTTTCCAACGGTATATCATATGCAACATTCCCACAAATGGTTTGGAAATTTGTTTCACAAAAGCATTGAGAACTTGTTTGATGGATTTCTAGTTTTTTGAATTTTGTTTAAAAACCGAATTGATTTAGGGAAAAATGATCAACATGAGTTTTTTGCTCCTTTTCAATAGCTATCCAACAGTATATCGTTTGCATCATTCCGATGAACGGTTCAATAATTACGACCAAAAAACAATGCGGAAAAATAGTGTCAGAAAAAGTCCGCCCGACAGTTAACTAGTATAGGTCGCACAGTTAGTTGTC
Organism: Triticum aestivum; assembly: GCF_018294505.1. NCBI lineage: Eukaryota > Viridiplantae > Streptophyta > Magnoliopsida > Poales > Poaceae > Triticum > Triticum aestivum. The sequence continues at coordinate 717,993,204 of NC_057812.1, read as the reverse complement.
TGTTCTCGCGCAGTTAGGAAGGGTTCCTGAATAGCTTATTCAGGAATGTGGGTTGCAGAATAGCTGGGATGTATATCAATCCGACGTATCGCTCTGCAATTCCTTCACAAATTTTCTGCATGTTTGTTTTGATTTCCTGTTTTGTTTTCATGATATGTAAATTTTACCATATAAAAATTACAATAATTATCACTAAGTAATTATTGTGTACTTTAATTCTTTGTTCTATTTCCATTATTGTATACTTTACGTTTTTCCTACAAATTATGTGGATTTAGATAGTGCAACATATGTTAAAAAATCTAGTTTCAATTTATGTATCTTCTTGCAGGACCACCATCACGGACAACTATTGCCTATCTTCATTGAAATTTCACAATACACAATTACGAAAAAAATGGCAATGTAACTGTTCAACATGTATTAAAAATTATTGCATAAGAATAGTAATTTTATAAATGTATTAAAACATCTTAAAGGTGTTTGTAGGAATGTAAGAATATTTTTTGCGGGCAATTTTCTTAGACATTTTTTTGCAGGTGAATGTATGAATAATTTTACAAAATAATTTTTTCAATGCATGTTGAATATCTTTTAAAATCCATGGTGTCAATTTTGTGAATGTATGACAAATCTAAGGTAACCACCAAGCTGGACACCACGTGTGATGCCTAAAAGAGAGAAATAATATTGTTTACATCTTTTAGTAGCCGAGACAAATAAATCGACAAGGAAATTCCAAGTTTCCAATTTGACTCTCTCCTTTATTTGCGAAAGGGATAAATATAGTTTATACTTTAATGAGATTTTTAAGTGCGGTAACAAGTGAAAAATTAAGAGGATGCTTGGATACGTTTTAGTCTCATGACTAAAAGTAGTGGGACTAAAACTTGCTAGCCTCGCTCATGCTTGGATCCAAATACTAAAGAGACTAAAATCAAATTAATGAGCATTTATTATCCTCCAAACCCTCCAATACAGAACTCGCATGTGTTAAAGGAGAGGAGTTAAATGAGGAGAGAGAGGACTAATCCACATTTTAGTAGGGGTACCCCTGACTAAAAATTTTAGTCTCAAGACTAGTTTTAGCCCCTCTTTAGTCAGGGGTGCTTGGAACTTTAGCCTCTTAAAGAGGCTATTTTTAGTTAGACTAAAATAAGTCCCTTGGATCCAAACACCCTCTTAGATGCACCAAAAAAAATTGGCATTGACCTGTGCATGGATCCATACAGCACACACGAGATCTAGTATTAAGAAAAAGAATAGAATACTACAAATGATTGATACAACAGGTTTAAAAAATGATTGATACAAGACCAAAAATAAATATGGTAATTTATATTTTATACAAGACAGGGTTTCTCTAAATTGAACATAAAACATGATTGATCTACCATCTAGCTTACAAGCCTGGCTTGTCTGAGCTCCTGGGTTTGAAATTGGATCTCTTTTTTTCCTTTCTTATTTTCTTTATTGTTTCACACGGTCATTATTATAAATAATATGGTATCTGCTATTTACACATACCTCTGTTCTTTGTGTAGTGGTTATCAAGTGCATATATGTAGTTCTTGTGCAGGCGAGGTTCTGGGTTTGAATCCCCCTCATGCCTCGCTCTTTTTTCCTTCTTATTACTATTTTATCTGCTGACACGCGGGACCCACACCTGACAATTTGGACCCATCAGTCTGCATTCGTATACGATACAATTATGTGTAATTTAAAAAATCCATGGGGCTTTATTGCAAAAAAGTGATTCCAGGCACTTACATGCGGGCCGCCACTACAATGGGGTGCCACACGGGCATGGCGTACCTATTGCACGGCCGGACAAGTTCGAGCACCACTTCCGTGTATTTTATGAGTTTAGACACCAAACTGACCACACAGGACAAGCTTAGGCACCCACAGTGTATTTAACTCTTTCTCCAGAATAAGAAACGAAGAGATGGATAACACTTTCAAGGGTACAATAAAGTATAGTGTTTTTTCAATCGAAGAACTACAAAATTTTATATTGGAAAAGTTGATTGAAACCTTGTAAGAATTTTATATTGGAAGGAAAAAAGTCTATTTTACTACCATGAATAAAGTTGGTGGTTCACATTACCCCTCATCTATTTTTCTATTCCTTTCACCCCCTAAACAAACCCATACCGGATGAAAGAACCCTTGGGTGGTTTGTCTCCACTTGCTGCTGATGTGGCATGGGTCAACGGTGGTTCGGCTCCAGCGGCGGGGCGCGAGCCGAGGCACGTGCTGGCTACGCAGTCAGCATCCCATGGGAAAAGGAGGAAGGAGCAGGGGAACCGGGACGCAGGGGCGATGCCCCTTCGATGGCGGTGGCCGAGGCTGGCGTGATTGGGTGTTGCCGTGGGATCTGGCGGATGGGCGCAGTCCTGTTCCTCCTGGCGGCACCGACATAGGAAACAAGTTGAGGAAGAGGATGGGCCTGGTGGTGTGTGGGCCTTGGGCCCCACTGATCAAATACCGCCATTGAACATGTCCATGCCAGCAACCAGCCGGGCCAAACCAGCCAGGGATGATTTTTGACCGGTTTGGGATTGTTGAGGAGGGTGAGGGTACAGAAATAAACATCTAGGGATAATTTGAACCATCAAGTTTCTTTAGGGCAGTAAAATGGACTTTTTTCTATTGAAAGATGGATTAAAACTGACATAATGAAACTTTACTAATACTATGATGCGATAAGAAAATGTCTAAAAATTCACATTAACAAATGAAGGTACAAATAATAGCTATTAAGGGGTGACAGTCAAAATACAAATAAAATAGGAATATTAATGGCAATTCAAGTAACATTATACCCTCCACTTTTTAAATAAAAACTGTACAAAAAACAAGCGCTCCACTCCAAATGCACCATCTTAGTAAATAATCACACGATGGATATAAGTCATATAGTGGAGAAATAAGTGAGAAAAAAAAGATGGTTGGACACATTCATGGGCAAATGAAATATCGTAAAGCACACAAAGGAATTATCTTTTTTGGCGGTGGATGTGTCTTACATACAAAACAATGTAAAATGTTCTATACCCCTAAAAAAATGTAAAGTGTTCTATGAACCTAATAGAGGTTCCAAAAAAAACTAAGGATGTTAAATCAAAACTACATAAACTACTATAGAAAAACTTATAAGGATTTTGGTTTAGATTGTTACAACTGTGGATTTGATTGGTACAACATTGGGTATTGCTGTGATATACTATGACCATGTACTGAATGCCAGTACATATAATTACTTACTGGAAAGCTAGCCACTCAAATGTGAGGATGCACCAGGAGCTCCTTTTTGGTAACATGTATGGGGCACTACTATGCTAGAGCCATGCGACGATTTGTTTCTCACGTAATAAGATAATATTGATAAACTTTGAAAAATGTCCACGCTCTTTTTAGTAAGTGTTCATGTAATTTCAAAATGTTTTTGCATGTTTAAAAAATGGTCATAATCTAAAAACCATTCCATATTTTTAAAGAAGTCCGTGCCGTTAAAAAGTACTCATGTGTTTTAAAAATAATGCTCACACATATTGAACATAAGTTATGCAATTTAAAAGTGAGTGTGAGTATACGAGAGGGTGCATAGGCGGAGGGCGGCCCTCACGTATGGGTTAATTTTATAAGTTTTAAAAATTCCTTGTGCTTGCGCGGATCAATGAGATGTGTGTCATGCGGTGATGAAGATAGGGATGTCCAATATTGTGACACATTGCGATTAGGTTGACATAGCAAGCATTGTTGGAAAGAGCGAGAAGGCAGATAGCCGATAATATAGGTGAGGCGGCGTGTTGAAATAGAGGGCCTAAAGATGTAGAGAGCCTTGAGTCATGATTATTGGGTTAGGAGCATGTAAAAAAATCTCCGGTGCCACACTTGAACATTTTTGCTATATTTTAATTATGTAGATATTTTGTGTAAACTTGGTCAAAGTTTGGAATAGTTTGAGTTTTCAATAAAGTTGAATATACATACTTGAACACTCTGACAGTTTCTGTAGATGAATACATCATCTGTGTATTCTGAACGTACAAAAAATAAAATCAATCAATCGGAGACGGAATAACTTGAGGGGCACAAAATGAAAGAATGCGAATGAAGAAATGCATGAGCGAACTGCCGCCGGGTTGTTTGGAGGTTGACTGATCACACACACCTGCATTCACTTGTAGTGAGAAGGCCAAAAAGCATCGCACTCACACACACCTCCTTCCACCTCTAGCTCAACTCTTCTGCAAATGGCTTCCCGTTACCTCATCCTGGTAGTCAGCATCGCCATTCTCTTCCCCGGCGACGCTGCGGGCATCCACGAGCCAGACGCGGCCGCTGTGGCTCCTTCCTGTGACGGGGAGGAGGCTGGATTCTCTTTCCCCGTCATTCACTGGAAGAGCATGGCAGAGGTCGTGGAGGAGGAGATGGAGTTGGCGGCCACTGCCACCGCGGCCGCGGCCGCCATGGAGGAGGAGAAGTTTGTGGTGCCGTTTCGGCACCGCCGGAAGTTTTCCATGTATCTGGTGCAGCTCCGCATTGGCGGCGGACCACCAGATGAAGCGCGTTCCAGATATGTATTGTTCGACACCGGCGACGACCTGTCATGGACGCAGTGCGTTCCGTGCAAAAACTGCACCAGGAGCTACTACCTTCCGTTCAACCCAGTCAAGTCAAGCACCTACCATCACCTTCCCTGCGAAGACCCGATGTGCGAGCACGGGAGGATCACAAGGTGCCAGTCCAGCCACACCTACCCCACTCCGGACAACAGTTTGTGCAAGTTCGACAATCGGTACGGCGATGGTAGCAAGGTGTCAGGCTACCTGGGATCTGACGTCTTCCGCTTTGGGAACGGCATGGCGGGGGACGACGGCGGCTACAACTTCGAGCAAGACATCGTCTTTGGCTGCGCGCAGGAGGAACGTACCACCGCCGTCCGGGAATACAGCTCCGGCATTCTCGGCCTCGGCATGGGTACGTTCTCCTTCATCGCTCAGGCCGGCGTCGACAAATTTTCCTACTGCGCTCTATCGCCGGAGAGAAGAGACCTCCGGGATCAGTGGAGGAAAACAACAAGCTACCTCCGATTCGGCAGCCATGCTGTCACGTCGGGCAAGATTGTCCCGTTCAAGCAGGACGGCGCCCACTTCATCATCTCCCTCAAGAGCGTGACGTACCAGCGAGGAAGCCGTCTAGATCAAAATCAGCCAGTGCCCATATTTACTCGGCAAGAGGTGGCGGAGTTCCTGCCCATTCTGGTGGATTCAGGGTCCGCCCTGGTCTACCTTCCTGGACTCATCTTCGACCCTCTGCTGAAGAGGATCGACGATGAACTCACACTCACAAGGGTGTACGATCCCACTAATAACCGCGCCATCAACTGTTACGATGGTGAGATGTCGGATGTGGAGGGTGTGTCGGTGACCCTGGGCTTCCAAGGAGGGGCGGAGCTGGAGTTGTTTGGCGACACACTCTTCTACGAAGGGTACGCAGGTGATTACATTTGTCTGGGAATTTCTATCGATGACAGGAAATCAGTGTTAGGCATGATTGCTCAACGTAATACCAATGTTGGGTATGATTTAGCAAACATGGAGATCTCATTTAATCGTGAGGTATGTGCCTGAGAATGGCCATTGCATGATGTAGTGAGTGAGTGGTAGTTGCCCAGATGTACCGAGTGGCAGTAGCTAGCTCTGTCTGTTAGACTGAAATAAAGGCCATCGCTGCTGTACTGGTACTGCGATACCAGATAGACTGAAATAAATGTTGTCTCATATTATCAATCTAGCTGTGCTTGTGAAGATCATATTTGTTTTGCCCTTCTTGTTAATTTGTTTCTGACCAATATAGACTACCCCTTTCTTTCTTTCTTTCTTTCTTTCTTTCTTTCTGTTACTCATGGAATGGTTGAAGGTTGCGTGGCTCTCCAACATTATTAGCTTCAAAATTTGTTTTGCTGGTGAAGATTTCTGATAGCTAAACACTGATCCTACCTAGCTAGGACTACCAAAATGTTTTGTCTTATCCTATGATTATTCAACCTTAGAAAACTGAATACATTTGCAGGCAGGTCTATTTTGCACAGGAGTTAACCTTAGACAACTGAATACATTTGCAAACAGGTCAATTTGGCACACATGCAAGTACCAAAATGACATTTCTTCTTGTCTCCCAACCGCGGCTTCCTCCGCGTCGCCGTTGATCGTTTTCGCTTCCACCACCACTGCTCTGCTCCTCCTCAAGACCTCAACTAGCCCCGCCGCTAGAGAGTAGAGACGTGAGTGAGCCAACATTAGGGTACTCTTTACCCTCTTTAGTTTTTTTTTTTGGGAAAATTTCGATCTATTCATATTCAATCATGGCAATTCAATTAACACCAGAAATAATAAAAACTACATCCAGATCCGTAGACCACCTAGCGACGACTACAAGCACTTAGGCAAGCCAAGGCGCGCCCACCCCTCCCTCGTCGGACCCAGGCAAAACTTGTTGTAGTAGACAGACTGGAAGTCGGCGTACTGCCATCGAGCGCAATAAAGCTCCACGCCGCCACTCTATAGGCACACATCAACTCTACAGTAGATCGACATGGTGGTGGTTGTCGTCACATAGCAGTACCATTTCGCTACACCCTCCAATACCACACACACCTACATACATCACACTCCTTATGTAAAAACACACTACAACACTAATGCAAAGGTTTTATTTGTCATGCATCTCCCATCCCTCTCATCTACCCTACACTTGGCGTTGTGAATGTGAAGCACCTCGTGACGTGGGCAAACAAGGAATTACCATGATAATCTCATGACTTACAATAAGCAAACCTATGCATTAGGCATCAATAATACGTTTCTAGAGAATGATAAGCTATAAACGTCCCAACACAACGGTAAGTGTATAACATGTATCATCTCATACACAACATCCACCATAGGAATTACATCAATAGCATCGTAATCTTGCAGGGCAGCTCATACGGATTACTACAATCATAATCGATGGGGAGATTCGATCAAGTTAACACCACAAACCCACAGTCTAGGAGTTGGACTACTACCCTCTCATGGCGGAGAGCGACCTGGAGGCATTGGTGAAGGAGGAGAGGCGGGCGAAGGCGATTCCGGTAGTGGTCCACCCCTCCAATATTCCTCCAGTGGCGGATTGCACATCCTCTCTTTGGTTTGTGATCTCCACCTCTGTACGTCGCAAAATGAAATAAAAGAGAGTATATATAGGTAGTTTTAGGTCAAAACAAGTCTGTAAGCAAAAGATTAAGGTCGATTGGACGGTCGGTGGGAGGGCGGGGGGTGGATCCAATTGAGCTTGTTGGATTCGTCTCGAAAGTTCCGAAGCGTGCTCTTTAACCTTGCCCTTTTGGAATCTCAAAGCTCCATGAAAAGAAAAAAGACTACAGAAGGTATTTCGGCAAAATAGAGTTACGTACCAAAATTCTTGCGTGGAAAATATCATAAATCATTGAGCCCCGCTTCGATACACACCCTACTAATTAACGTATAACGGGCAATATGGACCTTTCTCAAATTGTATCCACTTCCGTATGCCCATCGGAACGTATACGTTGTACACACCCCATCTGACCTGGGCTCGGCCCAATTTTCTAATCCTATTTCCTTTTTAGCAACATTCAAAAAATAAGCACGCGGCCCATTTTTTTGTTCTTTTATCTTTTTACCAACTTCAAATAAATAAGCACATTATGTCAGACTCTAACTGAAAACCTCATGGTTTAGAACCACACGCATTAACCACCTGGGAAACCTCACCTGCTCTCAGGCGGGACTGGCCGATTTACTTTTCCTATCTAGCTGATTTGGCCGGTTTTTTCTCTCGTTTTTACTTGGGTTTTTATTTTTATTTTCTTTTTTCCTTTTCCTATTTCTTTTACCTTTCCTTTTATATGATTTTTTAAATTCAAAAATCTTTTAAAATCCAAAAAAATCAAATTTATGAATCTTTTTCTACTTCATGAACCTTTCATCTGAATTTCACAAACTTTTTTCAAATCCATAAAATTTCTTTCAGTTTTTCGCTAACATTCTTTACCGTTTATTTGCAACTTTTTTTCAAAACCCGTATACATATACATTTTTCAAATTCCATTTTTTTTTTCAAATTCGTGAATATTTCTTGAGAGTATCAACTTTTTTTAAAGAAAACCTGCATCTTTTTCTTTTGTTTGTTGAATTTTTATTTTTTTTTATTTTTTTTGTTTCATTTTGCAAAAATAATTTCTGCCACTTTTAAAATTTTGTTCAAATTTCAAAAAAAATTGCTTTATCAAAATCTGTTCCAAATTTTTTGTATTTGAATAAATTGTACATAAAATCCAAAGAAAATATTTGTGTCTTTAAAGATTGCACAAAATGACAAAAAGCAAACATTTGTTTAAACGAGTGAACAAAATTTTAATCACCAACATTTTTTGAAAAACACTAACAAATATGAAACTTAAAAAATCAGAAATTGAACTTCACCGAACTTTTTTTGTATTTGCGTGGAAAAGATTTGAAAACATGAACATTGCTTAAATTACAAAGCAATTTTGAAAGTGAACATTATTTGAAACTTCTTGATTTTTTTGAATTTTTGAATATAATATGAAAAAGGGAACATCTTATGAGTTTGTGAACAAACTTTTAAAAATGGGAAATTTTCAAATCAATGAACTTTCTTGAAAGCCGCAAACGCTTGGCCGGCCAAGCAGGTGCCCGACGGGAGCAATGCCATCGCCTAGTTGGTCCAAGGCCTAAGCGCTTGGCCCGCCGAGCAAATGCCCGGCAGGTGCTCATGTAGTTGTTCCATAATCTTCCATTCACTAACATAAAAAACTTTCACATTATGGCTGATCAACATTTGACTTTTAAGAATGTCCAAATGATATTGTAGTCCTTATAACTGAAACGTAATTAGTCATAAAATATAATATATATATAAGTGAAAGATCAATTTATGAAATTTTACATATAAATGATGTAGTAACTAACCATTGCAGTGAGATCATCTCGGTTGAATTGGTAGCACAATGAATCAAGTACTTGAATCACACGTTTTTTGCATTCACGACACTTAAATGCCAGTGTGTGTTGTTCATATTTATTGGAAGTTCTAAGCAAGATAATTAGTAAAAATACCAATCAAAATGTATGAAATGTAAAGAAGAAAATTATGGATATGAATGTAACCATGATCACATAGTTTTTGACAATCTCTGTCATAAAGGTACCACTTTATCTATTCCAAGCTTTCCATCCCGTTTTAAAAGTGCAATAACAAAAGGATTTTCAAAGTATACTTTACTATCATTATGGTCATGTACTTGGTACTTTAGACAACATATATTTGCATTGATTACCTATAGTGATTTTTTTAGAAGGCATTACTAATGGATATCAATAATCAGGGACTCTTTCATTGCAAGGGTACTCTTTTTCATAGATATTTCATCTATCTTCACTAGTAATTTTTATTTTCACAAGATCTTCCTATTGTTGTATGAGCACATAGATCACCATCGGGCAATGCATAATCTGCAAGAAGTTAAACAATTTAAGAAATATTGAATAAATATATGTGTTAATGTGGATTAGCCGTGCCCATACACAAATAATATTATTCCATAAAAAGGACTGAAGATGATAGATACAAAAGTAAAAATTATATATATCCAGCAATTACCTTGTGGGAGATAGTCATAATATGTTTCATCTACTTTCATCTGCTTACGTTCCTCTATTTGGTTGTCATAATGATATATTTCCTTCATTTAGCGGCAATTCAGAATTCTATGTTTGATTATCATCATCTAGTTTAATATTTACTTCATTCATGGGTAACTTGGAACTCGCAGATAATGTTGAGCTGATTGCTGACGGAGGTGATGGCAATGGATCCGTATTTATTTGACTATTTGATTCTGAAACCACCGATTCAAAATGTTAAAAAATGGTAGATAATGTTGATATGATTGGTGAAGTAGGTGATGGCTCTGAAAAACTGTATTTAATACATTTTGCTTTTTAAGCTCGGTAATCAAAATCCTCAACTGTGGTCAAGTTAGTGTATAAATCTATTTTCTACAAATGACAAGAAAACTTGAAGTTAAACATCACACAATATGATTCTACGTAGGTGCAATCAGCATGGAGTTCAATCAAACATGGAGCAATTATAAAGTATGTAATGTGTAGCAATCGACACCTCTCTATCTGTGCCCTCTCACTTCCCCAACTATCTCTCTTTTTTTCTCCACATGATCAGAATACACTAGTGCAGAACCGGGCTTTAGCGCTGGTTCGTAAGGGGTTTTAGTGCCGGTTCCACGACCGGCACTAAAGAGTGGGGACTAAAGGTCCCCCCCTTTAGTACCGGTTCATCACGAACCGGTGCTAAAGTGCCACCACGTGGCACGAGCCAGGCCCGGGTGCGCGTAGGATATTAGTACCGGTTGATAACACCAACCGGTACTAAATGTTTGGGTGTGTTTTGGTTTTATTTTTCATTTTTACTTTTATTTTGTGTTTTCAATTTAATTTAGTGATTGTTTTACATTATAATGAGTTATTAAATCATTAGGTGAAAGTACCGCAGATTAGTTTGACTGGATGCATGTAGATCCTAGCTAAGTCATCAAGTATATGCCATATCCATATTATACTTGATCACCTAATTAAGTGATCGAGGTAATATGAATATGGCATATACTTGATCACTTAGCTAGAATCCATCTAGTTGAAACTAATCTGCGGTTTCTTTCATAAATGATATAATAACTCATCATCATCATATTAATATAAAAACTCTTGCATCATATATATCATCACTAACAACAGTATATACTAGCTAGCTAAAAATCATCATATATAGTCGTCTCATTACCACTACTTAATCATCATATAGTCATTACCGCTATCTAATCACCACCAACACTAGCTTAAAGAAGAAACATTCACTTGTACCAGAAGCAAAGATATCATCGATTTCAACATGGTAATGATATTATAAGCGTTCATAACACCACAAAAGCAAATCACTCTTTAAGATTAAGTTCAGGACGAAGAACACGGACATGAGAGGACAAGTACTAAGAGCATGAACTAGCTAATCACTCCTGCTGCTCTCTCTCTCTCTCAGGTAAAATAGCATAGAACATGTATAGCTTTCCTGATTCATCATATTGGAGCATGCAGATAAACTTGTCTCCTAATCGTGGGTTGCGCTTCTCATTGCTGCCCCCTAGTACTTCTCTACGATCGTTCACAATTTTGCTCCAGTCTTTTACTATTAAGCATTCCTCGCTATTAGAAAACCTGAATGCACTAAAGTGCATTGTAGGATATCTTGGCCGTAAGCTAACAATATTCATGGTACCTTTAGTCTCGATTCAATCAGGCACAACATTCATCGGGAGTCCCTGTTGAACAACATTGTATAGTAACATACTTAGCAATGAAGTTTAGCTTAAAAAAATAATGTATGCAAAAGATGCACTGAAGAGAAATAGTAGAAATCTTACCATCTTTCCTAAATATATGTGACCATAGTTCAGTACGAACACTATTGGTCGCACGTTTTGAGTACTAACATTTCTAAGTGCAGGAAAAAAGTTTGTCTTGACATCATCAAGATCCTCAAGCCATGAAACATAATGACTTGTCTCCTTGAAGTTTAGTTCAGCCCTGGGATAGTGGACGGTCCTATCTACCAAGCGCCGGACATGTTTGCTTGATTGGAAATAAGTTGTCAATAAAAACTACTTGTCAACTATTTCTGAATAAACAATATCGAAGACATAAATATGGTTGAGAAACTCACATAATGGTAGAACTGGAGGCGTCTGCACATCGAACCAGATGTCTCTATTACCTTCAATATCATCTTCCGAACGAATGTCAAAGGTGATAACCATATCAGGCTCAAATGCATAAGCCTTGCATAGTGCTTGCCAAGTTTTGCATTCAAAATAGGTGTATGTGTCTGCATTGTATAATTTGACATTGAAGGTATAACCATGCTCGGTCTTCAAGTAAACTTTTTTTACCTCCATAGTTTTGTTAGGACTGAAACCTATCTTATCCAAGACAAAAATTCTTGCATGGCAGGGGATACGCTAGTAGAATAGTGAAAAATTAAAATTAAAAGTTGAAGCAAATGAAGCATAAGTCATGCTTAATTACGAAAAAAGACTTGTCGTTGTGACTTACTGTATCCACTTCGAAGTTCTCATCCAGCTTGATGCTGAAGCGCCTATCATCAACTAGAAAATTTCTGCCGCACAGGCCGCGCTGGTCTTCACAGTATTCGCACATAATGAAATCATGTTCATCGTCAGACGACATTCCTATGTAGGTGAATGTTACGTCTTGAGCTTGCGTTGGTTTTCCCCGAAGAGGAAGGGATGATGCAGCAGAGTAGCGTAAGTATTTCCCTCAGTTTTTGAGAACCAAGGTATCAATCCAGTAGGAGGCCACGCTCAAGTCCCTCGTACCTGCACAAAACGATAGCTACTCGCAACCAACGCGATTAGGGGTTGTCAATCCCTTCATGGTCACTTACGAGAGTGAGATCTGATAGATATAATATTTTTGGTATTTTTGGTATACAGATGCAAAGTAAAAAGTAAAAGCAAAGTAAAAAAGCAGAGCAAGATTAAAGTGATGGAGATTGATATGATGAGAATAGACCCGGGGGCCATAGGTTTCACTAGTGGCTTCTCTCAAGAGAATAAGTATTCTACGGTGGGTGAACAAATTACTGTTGAGCAATTGACAGAATTGAGCATAGTTATGAGAATACCTAGGCATGATCATGTATATAGGCATCACGTCCGTGACAAGTAGACCGAAATGATTCTGCATCTACTACTATTACTCCACTCATCGACCGCTATCCAGCATGCATCTAGAGTATTAAGTTAAAAACAGAGTAACACTTTAAGCAAGATGACATGATGTAGAGAGATAAATTCATGCAATATGAAATAAACCCCATCTTGTTATCCTCGATGACAACGATGCAATACGTGCCTTGCTGCCCCTTCTGTCACTGGGAAAGGACACCGCAAGATCAAACCCAAAGCTAAGCACTTCTCCCATGGCAAGAACTACCAATCTAGTTGGCCAAACCAAACAGATAATTCGAAGAGACTTGCAAAGATAACCAATCATACATAAAAGAATTCAGAGAAGATTCAAATAGTATTCATAGATAGACTTGATCATAAACCCACAATTCATCGGTCTCAACAGACACACCGCAAAAAGAAGATTACATCGAATAGATCTCCACAAGAGAGGGGGGAGAACTTTGTATTGAGATTCAAAGAGAGAGAAGAAGCCATCTAGCTAATAACTATGGACCCGAAGGTCTGAGGTAAACTACTCACACTTCATCGGAGGGGCTAGGATGATGTAGAAGCCCTTCGTGATGACGGCCCTCTCCGGCTGAGCTCTGGAACAGGCCCCAAGATGGGATCTCATGGATACAGAAAGTTGCGGCGGTGGAATTAGGTTTTTGGCTCTTGTTCTGTTCGTCTGGGGGTACGTAGGTATATATAGGAGGAAGGAGTACGTCGGTGGAGCTCCGAGGGGCCCACGAGGCAGGGGGCGCGCCCTAGGGGGGGCGCCCCCCACTCTCGTGACCGCCTCTCTAATGCCTTGGCGTAGGGTCCAAGTCTCCTGGATCACGTTCGGTGAGAAAATCACGTTCCCGAAGGTTTCATTCCATTTGGACTCCGTTTGATATTCCGTTTCTTCGAAACACTGAAATAGGCAAAAAACATCAATTTTGGGCTGGGCCTCCGGTTAATAGGTTAGTCCCAAAAATAATATAAAAGTGGAAAATAAAGCCCAATATAATCCAAAACAGTAGATAATATAGCATGGAGCAATCAAAAATTATAGATACGTTGGAGACGTATCAGTGAAACATTAAACACTTATTAGTTCTATTAATTCAACTAATTCAATTAAGCACTTATGAAAAATATACCTAAATAAAGTAGCTCAACTAATTCAACTAACTAGTTCAACTAATTCAACTAACTAGTTCAACTAATTCAACTAACTAGTTCAACTATATCAACCAAACTAGTTCTATTAGTTTTCTTACTAAAAATAAGGTAGCTAGTTCTATATAGTAAAATGTTAATTAGATGATCAAATCTCTATATAATAAAATAGGTAGTTCTACATAGTAATATTTTGATTAGATCATCAAATCTCATATACCTAAATTTTCTTAATAAAAATAAACTAGTTCTATTAATTCAACTAATTTAACTAAGAATTTACTAAAAATATAAGGTAGCTATTCTATAAAGTAAAATGTTAATTAGATGATCAAATCTCTATATAATAAAGTAGGTAGCTCTATATAGTAATATTTTGATTAGATCATCAAATCTCATATACCTAAATTTTCCTACTAAAAATAAACTAGTCCTATTAATTCAACTAATTCAACTAAGAATTTACTAAAAATAAACTAGTTCTATTAATTTTCTTACTAAAATATATAAAGTAGCTATATATAGTAATATTTTAATTAAATCATTAAATCTCATATACCTAAATTTTCTTACTAAAAATAAACTAGTTCTATTAATTGAACTAGTTCAGCTAAGCATTTACTAAAAATAAACTAGTTATATTAATTCAACTAGTTCAAATAATCTCATATACCTAAATTTTCTTACTAAAAATAAACTAGTTCTATTAATTTTCTTACTAAAAATAAACTAGTTAATTCATCTAACAATTGACATGAATATTTAACAACTTTTCTATCTAATTCATCTAACATTAATTAACATTCTAACATTCTTATCTAAGTAATTCATCTAACATTAATCTAAACAACAGAAAACAGAAAATAAGTAAAAAAAATATGTGTGTTTGTGTGTGTTTGTGTGTGTGTGTGTGTGTATGTGTGTGTATGTGTATGAGCGTTGGGCGACGGCCTACAGGCGGTGACGCGAGATGGCGACGCCGACGGGGACGGCGACGACGGGCGGCGGGGGCGACGGCGCGATCGAGACGGCGACGTAGTATGGGGCGGCGGCGGGGGCGACGGCGCGCGGCGGGGACGACGGTGCGTGGCGGGGACGGCGACGACGGGCGGCGGGGGTGACGGCGCGCGACGGGGGCGGCGAGGGCGGCGCGCGATGGGCGACGGCGCGGCGGCGGCAACGATATCAGGCGATGAAGTTGGATAGAAGACGGGCGACGAATTAAAACTGAATTTTTCGTAAGTGTCATATATATAGGAGGGACCTTTAGTAGCGGTTGGAGCCACCAACCGGTACTAAAGGCCAATTTTGGCCAGGTCAAGCGGCGGGAAGCGGACCCCTTTAGTACCGGTTTATGGCTCAAACCGGTATTAAAGGCCCCCCATTAGTACCGGTTCGAGCCACGAACCGGTACTAAAGGGGTTGCGCTGCCCCCCGCGGTGCACAATTTTAGTCCCACCTCGCCGAGCGAAGGGTAGCCGCACTGGTTTATAAACTCAGCCGCGGCTGCTCCTTCGAACTCCTCTATATAGCAGGCTTCTGGGCCTAACCATGGTGCGCTGCCCTGTGAGCCTTTCGGACCTTCTGGGCCTGAATTTGCACACCCTAGGTTAGGCAGGCCCACTGGGCAGCGCCCCAACAATTTTTTATAGTTTTTTTTATTTTCTGCATTATTTATTTTCTTCCATTTATTTTTGAGTAATTTTTCTATATAGTTTTTTTTATTTTCTGCATTATTTATTTTCGAGTAATTTTTTATATAGTTTTTTCTTTTCAGCTTTATTTATTTTCTTCTATATATTTCTGAGTAGTTTTTTCTGCTTTATTTATTTTCTTCTATTTATTTCTAATTAGGTTTTTCTACATTATTTATTTTCTTATAATTATTTTTGAGTAATTTTTTATATAGTTTTTTCTTTTCTGCTTTATTTATTTTCATCTATTTATTTCTGAGTAGGTTTTTCTGTATTTAGTTTCTTTGTGACCCTCTCTACTCTTTCGCACATGCTATGCGGGTGAAATGATGATACCATGGCAAGTTTCAACATTTTCAGAGTTCATTTTATAGTGATCTAAACAATTCGGTAAATGACTAAAAAATAGCAAATGATGTCAGAACATGTTGGAAATTGATGAGTCACTTTGAATGTTGCATACTAAACGCAAAATAAGTCAGGATTTCAAATAAGTTTAAAAAACATTGAAGTGCTCGTGTAACAGATGAGTTCTCGTCCGAAACCCTGATACTCCGAAAGAGAGTGTCCAGTTTGTACACGAAGTGCGTCCAGTTTTTGCCGTGACCCTCTCTACTCTTTCGCACGTGCTATGCGGGTGAAATGATGATACCATGCCAAGTTTCAACATTTTCAGAGTTCATTTTGTAGTGGTTTTCAATTTCACGGTCATTTAGCTCTCTAAACAAATCGGTAAATGACTGAAAAATAGCAAATGATGTCAGAATGTGTCAGAAATTGATGATGTCGCTTTGAATGCTGCATACTGAATGCAAAAAAATCTGGAGTTCAAATAAGTTTAAAAACATTGAAGTGCCCGTGTAACAGATGAGTTCTCGTCCGAAATCCTGATACTCCGAAAGAGAGTGACCAGTTTGTACACGAAGTGCGTCCAGTTTTTGCCGTGACCCTCTCTACTCTTTCGCACGTGCTATGCGGGTGAAATGATGATACCATGCCAAGTTTCAACATTTTCAGAGTTCATTTTGTAGTGATTTTCAATTTCACGGTCATTTAGCTCTCTAAACAAATCGGTAAATGACTGTATACATCAAATGATGTCAGAACGTGTTGGAAATTGATGACGTCGCTTTTAATGCTGCATACTGAATGCAAAAAAATCTGGAGTTCAAATAAGTTTACAAAACATTGAAGTGCCCGTGTAACAGATGAGTTCTCGTCCAAAACCCTGATACTCCGAAAGAGATTGTCCAGTTTGTACACGAAGTGCGTCCAGTTTTTTCCGTGACCCTCTCTACTCTTTCGCACATGCTATGCGGGTGAAATGATGATACCATGCCAAGTTTCAACATTTTCAGAGTTCATTTTGTAGTGATTTTCAATTTTACGGTCATTTAGCTCTCTAAACAAATCGGTAAATGACTAAAAAACAGCAAATGATGTCAGAACATGTTGGAAATTGATGATGTCGCTTTGAATGTTGCATAATGAACGCAAAAGAAGTCGGGATTTCAAATAAGTTACTAAAAATAAAAAAGAGGTGCAATGCTGGTTAATTAGCTTCAAGCCTTTCGGAATAGTGTAGACCGCACTACACATAGCTCCGTGCAATCTATGCTATTCCGAAAGGCTTGAAGCTAAGCAACGTGCATGTGAGCATTGCGCCTCTCCTTCATCGTCTCTGCACTCACGGCTTATAAACCGCTCCTACTGCCTCTCTCTTGGCGAGGTGGGACTAAAATCAGCTTACTAAGAAACTCTAGTACCGGTTCATGCCATGAACCGATACTAAATGTGTTCATGGGGCCCCAGCCTAACCACAGCCCGACACAGCCTCATTAGTACTGGTTCGTGGCATGAACCGGTACTAAAGATTGCCCATGAACCGGTACTAATGATGTCCGCCCGCCCGCCTAGCCGTTGGAACCGGCACTAATGGACACATTAGTGCCAGCTCAAATTCAAACCGACACTAATGTGCTTCATATTTGACCCTTTTTCTAGTAGTGATAATGGGCGTTGGAACCTAGTCTCTCCCTCTTTGTTATTTCTCTCTCTTTCTAGTAGTCCTGAAGACCAAAGTAAATTAATCATGTGAATTATTTTTCATGTTTTAGCATAAATATAGTATGTGAATCAGGTACCCAATATTTGATTATAAGACCATCTAGTGATTAAAAGGATCTAGTTTTTGTTAGTATATGGAAGGGAACAACCAACGGATGGTTACTCACTGCGTTCCTAAATATAAGTCTTTGTAGAGATTTCAATAAAGACTACATATGGATGTATATAGGCATATTTCAGAGTATAAATTCACTCATTTTTCTTCGTTGTAGTCCGCATTGGAATCTCTAAAAAGACCTATATTTAGAGCCCGAATGAGTAACATGTAATATTCTATATGCAAGAGTAGCCACACACGTCTGTAAAGAAATCTCACAAGTAAGGTCATGCATCCGATAGCCAGCTGAATCTGAAATTTTAGCAAAGGCATAAGGTACATTTACCTAGAAAGGAAATATGGGATGTAATGTATCCTCTCATTTTAATATAGAGAAAACGGGAGTAAAACGCAGGCATGCCACTTTAAGTTTGAGAAGTATTTCAATGATTCCTTTTTTCTCAAGCAGTCACCCAAGTGTTTAAAAAGAAGAGAAAATCATTCAATCTAACTCATGTTGAACATTGATGTAATGTTATATAATTAGATAATAATGAATGTTTTCCATTATTTGAATTCGGGAATAATTTGAAAACTTTCTCAGAGTTTATTTGAGTTTTAATAGAGAGGTTAAATAATTACTTTTTCCAAAAATTTCCATTTGGATTTTGGCTATATTTGAAATTGTATTTGGATTTTGAAACATTCGAGTACTTTCCAATTCAAAAAGATAATCAGTGAGAGAAGATAATTTGACTTATTCAATTATAAAATGGTTGGAAAACAATTGGAATATTCATTTGGAATTTTCAGAAAAATAATTAATATTTTGGATATTTAATAAACCCTAAGGCTTAATTTCTAGAATCATTATGGCCAAATTTCTTTGTAACAAAAAGGAGTAATAAAATATTTGGAGCTGGAAATAATTTTCGTAGGCTATATATAAGTATTTTGATTTTCCAAATTTTCTGATAATTTAGAATTTCATTGGGTCAAATAATTGTCCCAAATACGTTTTCTGTAAATACATAAATATATACCTATTTTTTTATAGCTAGACTGGGCTGAAAGCAGCGCCAGCCCAGCGACCAGCCAAGCAGTCAGCGGCCACCTTTGTTCCATGGCCTGCGAAGTGTTAGTGCCTATAGGCTGGCGGTATCTATCCAAAACCAAGCTAGTACCCCAGCCTCTAGCTATGTAAATGTGGCTGATGATCGTACTATCTGGGACGTCATTTGGAAGGCAAAGGTTCCACAAAAGATTAAGATATTTGGGTGAAGAGTGGCCACTAGCACCTTGACCACAAAAAAGAACAAATGGAAGCGGACCCTGGAAGTGAATAGCACATGCAATATATGCAGTAACGGAGGGGAAACCACTGAGATACCTATGGCCAATCATTGGAGCCCCCCAGTGGCGGGATCTGTCAAACTGAACACGGACGCATCATTCCTAGCTGACAGCGGCGCCTCCCACGCTGGAGCAATCGCGCGGGACCACAGGGGTTTTGTCCTCTTCTCGCTGTTCGAGCAGAGCGCGCGCTGCATGTCCTTCTATCGGAGCGCGCGCTGCATGTTCGCGCCGCCGCCCGCGTCGCTCCTCGCCGGAAACAGAGGGAGTTTGCGCCGCCGCACGCTCCCCGCCGAGCAGGCCCAGGCCGCAGTCACCCAAGAGCCGGCGGCGCAAACTCCCTCTGTTTTCCGGCGAGGAGCGACGCGTGCGGCGGCGCAAACTCCCTCTGTTTCTGGCGAGGAGCGACGCGAGCGGCGGCGCGAACTCTGTTCCCAGGGAGAAACGCCGTGCGCGACGCAGCGAGGGGAGGTGACCAGGTTAGCCCCCGAGCACATCGATCCCATTTCTGAAGGTTTCAAGTGTCGACGGCGGCTGAGTAGATAGATTTCCGGTGGACTCGCAGGTCATGTCTTCGTTCGCCGGCGTGTCCGTCGTGGCCAACGACGAGCTGTGCCCCGACCGACACCCAGTCGACCGTCCGAACCAGCGCAGACTGCGGGTACCATCTGCTTGTGGTCCAGGACTACTCGCGAGCCAAAAAGAGCATCAGCTCCCGTCCTTTCATGGTGGGAGGCCATTGTTGTCTCCTCTTCTACTGCCCCCACGGTGAAAACCACACTTGTGCCGACGTCGTCTCTGTCCGTCTTTCCTGTATCCAAGACGATTCTGAGAAGCAGCCTGTGGAAGCCAAGGTCGTTTTTAGCCTCATTGGTCAGGTTGAGCTGCAGAATCCAGTCTACATTGCTCAAAGTGAAGCATGCAGCTTCGATCCTTGTTCTCAGAGCATCGAGCAGGATTTTAGAAGAGATGCCCTTGAGCGATCATCAGTGAAGCTAAAGGATGATTATTTGACCGTCCGGTGCGACGTCATGGTCTGCAACACCAACCCCAGGGATGATGATGATGATGCCGCTGCCACCATTACCAAGGCGCGCTTGCCTAACATTTGCCGTGATTTTAACATCCTCTTCAAAACCGAGGCGGGTGCTGATGTGACATTCGAGGTCGGCGGCAACAAGTTGGCTACACACCGATGCGTGCTTGCAGCCCGGTCTAAAGTCTTCATGGCACAGCTCTTTGGCCCCATGAAGGAGGCAACTGCTCAAACCGGTGTCATACACATCAAAGACATGGAAGCAAGCGTGTTCAGGGCTTTGCTTAGCTTTATCTACACAGACTCGCTTCCTTCTATGGAGGAGGACAACAGACAAGAGGTGGAAGCATCAGAGGATGAAATGTCACGTGTTGTGGAACAGGGACAAGAAGACGAAGAAGTAATAGAGAATGAAATATGGCTGCAGTGGCTTCAAAACTTGCTGGTAGCAGCTGACAGATATGATGTCCAACGTCTCAAATGCACCTGCGAGGAGCAGTTATCTGAGCACATATCTGTCAGGATGGTGATGTCCACTCTTGGTCTAGCCGAGCAGCACCACTGCCAAGGATTGAAGGAGGCGTGCTTCAAGTTTATCCAAGTCCAGCCCCCCTCGTGTTTGCAAGCAGTAATGGCAACTGATGGCTAGGATTATGTAGTTTCGACCTATCCCTCGGTTTTGAAGGAGCTCTTTGCCAAGGTTAATGCTTTGAACCAGCAGAAGTAACACTCTACACATGGTATGCATGCTCATCGGTTAGATCTGATGTGGCACTCTTATGCAGATAAGGGATCCTCTAAAGAGATTGTAGCCTGTGTGTCTTGCTTTTATCTTCTCATCTGTATAATTTTCCTATTTGCTGAATCAGAAAAATCCAATAGATGGGCAAATTGTATCTTAATGGAGTGGTTGGTCTGTAAATTCAGGTGTAATGATCTGGCAATGCAGCAATGCAGCAGAGTGCAAGTTCCCTATCTAATCGTTTTATCCTCAGATTTATCTGTGCATTAGTTGCGTTGTACATCATTGCTTTGTGCCTTCCCTATCATTAAAACCTTTTTTTTCTAGCTGTTCTCAAGAAGAACAATGTTGATGTTTCTCGAAAGGCATTTTATGATCCTGAATAGAATTCTGGTTACCATGACCAAGAATTTGGCAAACAAAACAGGTTACCAAGAATTCCGGTTACAATAAATTCAGTACCTAAGAGCCTTCTCTTGGGGCGGGTATTAATTCCAGAATGTTGATGTTCTCAAGAGGAAGGTCAGAACTTGAAGATTCTGCAAAGTTCAGTGTTGTAGCTGTGCCCTGTACTAGGTTTCTGAACACATATTTCCTTGCTGTGTATTAGTTCCAGTTTATGAACAAATGTCAGTCAGAACCTGGGTATTAATTCCAGGTTTATGAACATCATGTTTGTTTACAGGAAACCAGAGGATATGATTCGTCACCCTATCTGCTTGCATGCTCTGGAACACTCAGTATGGAGGTACAAACATATACACAGTAGTTGTGTTTATTTTGACCGACATTTGCTGCCAATGCATGTTCATGCTTGTTCTGCCTCAGTTGACAAGCCCATATTGTCCATATTACTCTCCAGATTACTGCTTGTGAGGATGTAGCAGTATGGAAGTTCCCTATATAATCGTTATACATTGTTCCTGTTATAACCTGGGTGTGGTCAAGTAGGTCGGAAGTGACAGGTGTCGAGTTCAAAGAAAAGGTCGGGAAGCCCCCCTCCCCTCTCGAGGCGCTCCCGCGGGCGCCCTGGGAGGGAACCCCAGCGCCGCCGCCCCCGTCCCTCCGCCCCTTCCCCACTCCCTCGCCGCCGCCGGTGGCTTCGCCGGCCAAAGGCCGCGTGGCGCAGGCGGCGGCGGGGCGGCTCTCTCCCTCGCGCGGGTGGCGGACGTCGCGGGGCGGCCTCCCCTGCTCGGTGGCGTCGGGCGCCGGCTTGCCTCTGCTCCGGCTTCCCTCCTTCGCCTCGCTCCCTGGCGACCTGCCGGCGTCGCCTCCTCTCCTCCTCCCCCCTTCACCTCGGCTCGTGGGGCTCTGGAGGCTCGGGGGAGTGCTGGCGGCGGATCTGGCGCCCCCTGCCCAGATCCGGCGGGTGCTGGCGGTTGGCTGCTGCAGGGGCGACCGGCGGCCCCTCTAAGGTGGTGGTGCTGCAGCCGGGGCTCTTCCTCTCCGGTGGGGTGGCTGGGCACCGGCTGGACCTAGCCAGGGCGTGGAGACGCGGGGGGGGGGGGGGGGGGTGCGCGCGGCCGGTCTCTTGCTGGATCCGGGCGAATCTGGCGTTGGGGGCCGGCCGGCGGCGCGTGGAACCGGTGGTGCGTGCCTGGTGGCTCCGGCGCTTGGAGCTCGCCGGGCGACGCGGGTAGGGTAGCGGCCGGGCGTGGCCGCTGCTTCGGCCGTGGGCTCCGGCGTGGGGAGGTCCGACGGTGGTGCTCTCCCGGTGTCGTGGCAGCTTCACGGTGGTTGACGGATCTGCCCGCGGCGGCGGCCGGCTTCTCCGGCGTCGGCTCATCTGTGTTCGGGCCGTCTCGGCCTTCGCCACATCTCCTCTTTGCCCGGGCGTTACTCCCATCAAAGGGTTGGTCCTCTTCTAGCTGCGGTCTATCGCTCGTCTCGCGCCCGGTGCTGCAGGACCGAGCTCGTCTCGCGCACGATGCAGCAGGACTGAGCTCGTCTCGTGCACGGTGCAGCAGGACTGAACTCGTCCCCTTTTCGGTGCTGTAGGACCAAGCTCGTCTCGCGCACGGGGCAGCAGGACGGGCTGGTGGATGCCAGTTCTGGCCGACCTATCGGGTCTCGACACTGGGGGTCGCCTAGGGGCACGAAAGGTGGGACCTTTCCGCTCGTCTCTTTAGTTGGGGTTGCGGCGGGTCTCGGATGAGGTGGTGTCAAGGTCTTGGATGCCGGGGCGGCGGCCCTGGTGGTGGTAGCGCGGTGCTCTTGGGCAAAGCTCGTGCCTTGGTGCTGCCCGGTCATCATGGCCGTGTGGGCGTCGTGGTTGCCGGGGTGTGATGTTTGGTGGCGGTGATCTTAGCACTAATCTTGACGTGTCGTCTGGAGAGCTGGCCGTGGTGTGCGGTGAAACGGCCGAGTCGTAGAGTGCATGGATGAGTTTGTTAGCATGCATGAGTAGCTAGTTGTATGGCTGAGTCGTCTGTTTGTTCGAGCGATTCCAGGGATAAAGATAAGGCCATGGGCTAGTGGGATTGGAAAAAAATTATATGAGACCAGGTCTCACGGTTAGCAGGTGAGACCCGTCCTGATGGATGACACGTGGCATTCACAAATCACGTGATTTATGAATGTCACGTGTCATTCATCAGGATGAGTCTCGCGTGAGACCTGGTCTCATAGAATTCTTTTTCAATGGATTAGTTGCCGAAGGTAGTGGCTGGCTAGTGCATGGGTCTGCATGAAGTACGTAGCGTTAGTTGGTTAGTGGCCAACGTGGTGGTCGGGTTAGTGGGTGTGTTCTACCTCTGGTGTATATATATGTACTGTATTGGAGTAATGAAATGATGAAGCCGTGAGGGCTGAGGAAAAGATGTAGTCTCTCGTGTGACCAAGGAGAAAGGCCTCTTGGCAAAGTTAATTGGCTTTCTTTCTTGGCGTGTGTGCGTCTGCGTTGAGTCTTTCACATGGTGTTTGTGTGTGTTCTTGTGTGAGACAAGAGAGAGAGTTGTGTGAGTCAGCTTGTGGAAGAAGTGCGGCGCTGCGATGAGAGGCGGCGCCAACAGGTGAGTGTTGGCCGAGGTGAAAACCTGCTCTATCTTCGGACGGACCGGCGACGGCGGAGATCGTTCCCTTCTTGAAGGCGTCGTCGCGGCTCTCATTGCCCATCATGCGGCTCCAGGGAAAACTCTGATCCTTGGATCGGGCGGTGGCGGCGCTCCGGTGTCATACCCTTCCTGAAGGCGCCGCCTTGGAGCACATGGTCCGTCATATGTAGCTTCATCTCTTCGTGATGGTAGTGCTAGGGGTGGTGTGGCTGCGTTCAGCGCCTATGTATCCTGTCCTGGGTGTATGCGTGTGTTGCGGTGTCGTGTGTTTGTACTGGATGCTTGTTGTGATCGGTGCTTTATATATAAAACGGGGCGAAAGCCTTTTTCAGTATTATGAAAACCTTATTCTAGCTATTCTAAAGAAGAACAATGATGTTTCTACAAAGGCATCTTATGATCCTGGAACAGTGATAGTGTGAACTGTTGGTCCAGTACCTAGGAGCCTTCTCTTTGGGCGATTGCTCTTCTCCTGGGGCGGGCGCCCTCCATCACAGCTTGAAGATTCTGCAAAGTTCAGCGTTGTTTATTTATTTATTCCAGGTTTGCGAACACATATTTTCTTGTTGTGTAATAATTCCAGTTTATAAACAAATGTCAGTCAAAACCTGTCCTGGGTATTAACTCCAGGTTTATGAACATTAATGTTAGTTTACAGGAAACCATCACCCATTAACATCTGCTTGCATGTTCTGGAACACTCAGTATGGAGGCACAACCATATACACAACAGTTGTGTTTATTTTGACCGACATTTGCTGCCCATGCATGTTCATGCTTGTTCTACCCCTGTTGAAAGCCAGTGTCCATATTACTCTCCAGATTGATGTCTCCGAGGTTGATGTTGGGGAATGAAAGAGAATTTGGTGTAGGAAAATTGACAAGATGAACATATTCCCTTTCTTATCATCGGTGTGTGATTTAGTTAAATTCAGTAGACCGACAACTTGTATAGATGTACCCTGTACTCAAAATTATGCATCTCAAGTTTCAGCGCTGAAAATTAACTTGTTTGAGATGCTGAAAGATTTGCAGCAGAGGGGTCCTTGTTTGCCATGTAAATAGGTTTATTCGTGCTGTAGCAGTTACTGCTTGACCAGGAGCAAATAGTTCAGCATTTAAATTCACGGCATCACCATCTTCCTTTTTTCCATAGATTTCTAATTTTTACCTCTTATGTATGATGATATTACAAATGGTTCGCGAAGGATCAGGTTACTAGGACTTCTTGAGAATGAGTGCGAAAAAATCGACCGTCGACTGATGGAGCTAAATATACGCACGGCATGTTTACTTTCGAGGAATCCCGCCGGGGAAGCTCAAAGGAATCCTGCAAAATCGAATGTTTAGGTGATGTCTGGCTTCATTGTTATGAATTCTTCTTCAATCTGACATTATAGCCAATTGTGCTACTTCCATCATCAGGGTATGTAAGGCCAAACTAAGCCTCTGAAGTTATGAATTCAAAATTATGAATGTAGATAAATTATGACAGGCGGATCGTTTGTAACTGTTATGTCCGTATGTATGTACGTACATGTGAAAACTTTCAAACTTGGAAAATGTTATGAATCCTCCGATCTGACATCACAGTCAAAAGTAATAGGATTGTTGCCCAATAAAGAGCACTATTAAGCAGCTTATTTGTGTTGTTAGCAGACTAGTGGGTATCAAACAGAGTATTATAGGTAGCTGTCACTTTGTGAATCAAAGAGTTGGTAATCGTTTGCAAGTACTCCAATTGATAACGCGGCGCGTGTTGGCAGCGACCATCCATTACAGCAGGCAGGGTATGTAATGTGATTGCAAAAGAAACAAGATTAATTCTCAAGTGTTGCGGCACAGAAGAGAAATTCCCAACCTGCAGCTAATTGGGCCGTTGAACTAACTAGTGTGAACATCATCATCATCATGTGTTTTCAACCTAGCAAAGAGTGAATGACATTCTGAGACTCGACTCAAGTGCTTGCTAATTAGCACAAAGCTAGGAGGGACAATTAAACAAGAAAAAGGGTTGCTTGGCTAGGAGGGAGGGAGGGAGGGAGCTGCGAAAAGAGGAGTTTGAAGGCCAGATCTGGAGATTAGCTGGTCCGTCGTAGGGAGATGAAAGGGTTGAGAGAGAGGGGATGGAGAGGGAAGTTACGGTTAGCAGGTTGTTCATGGCGGACGGACGGCGGCGCGGCGGCGGGAGGGTTAAGCTGCTGGAGGGACGCTACGGCTGACTGACAGGTAGCGCCAGCCAACCAGCAATTGAAGGAAGTTTTTTTTTCCTGTTTTGTTTGTGTGAGCTGGAGCCAGCAACGGTGCGGTAAACGACCGGCCGATCCAATCATAAGTTAGGTGCTTCTCTACCATATTCGTTCGTTGGCCAAATTCATTGTTTGACCTTTTTGGCATAGTTTAGCACAATGTGACCCCATCTGTGAATTTCTTTTTAGATCTGACCATTTTCCTGCCGTCACCCGATCCGGCGATAGGCTATCGCCACTGGCTTAGGCAGTAGGGTCTGTGTCAACATAGACGGTTGTCGGGCCCGTGGGACTGGGGTACTCAGACCCATCTGACTATGGCCCAGGACGCGACGCGTGCCAAGAGCCGTCGGGTGGCCCACCAAAGAACTGCGCCAGCAGAGCCCCTCTCATGAGGGCTTCATCAACGCCCCTCACGAGCAAGCCTCCCGCGAGGCCCACGTCAGCGGCCGTCCCGAGCCAGTCAAGCGGGTGCCACCAGGAGCCTCGCGAGGCCCCTTGACGAGGCGACCCCCTGAGGCTGCCTCCCGAGGCAGATGGCTCGAGGGATCTTCAGCCCGGTCGTGCGGGCCTACGCCTTCACGTGGATGATGTGCGCGACAACGAAGGACAGCAGGGCGCGCCAGCCGGCGCGGATGAGGAGGCTTTTCTCTTTTGTGCTAAGAGAGCAAGGTCAGCGCGTCGGTTCCCAAAGCAATCCCCAAAGGTTGCCTAGCCAGTGCAAGAAGACCAGGACGACGGGCGCGCCAGGACGGAGGTCACCACCGCCACCGAGTCCACCGGCGCGTCACGGTAGAAGGCTTTTGCAGACGAAGACCACCTTTAGTCAGAATAAGTTGCAACCTTGCGCCCCCCCCCCCCTCTTCAAACTGGCCATTGTCGCAACCCTTCCTGCCATGTGTTTTCGCGGGAAGAGGACCGGAGGCAGTATAAGAAGAGGGCGAGGTGCAACCGTAGAAGGGATCAGTTCATCAACTCATTTAGATCGGTTCATCAACTCATTTGGCAACTAGAGCCCAGCCTTGTACTCCCTCTCGCCAAGCAATCCATGTACTCATCCATGTATATGTCTTCAGCATTTATGTCCATGCTTAATCATCCATGTCGTTATGCTACCAATCAAAACACATACCATGTTACAAATGCAAGTCATACAAAATAATTATGTACTAATCTGCTTAACTAATTTAAATTGTTTTTCAGCTCGGTTTCATCTACCCAAATCCATTCCTGCTTGTTTCTCCCGGGTACGGATATCACTTAATTCTTGATCTCCAAAGATTTGTTTCCTTAGTTACTCCAATCGCGGACAATCCAATCAGCCACTAGTCCTTGAAAAGCTCTAACTAGTATACCCTTGGATAAATCACATATCTACTAATTAAATCAATATTTCCCCTTAATTACTCCAATCAGGGATAATTAGTCATCCACCAGCCCTTGAAAATCTCTAACTAAGTATAACCTTAGATAAATCACATATCTTCTAACTAAATCCATATTTGTTTTCCTTAATTACTCCAATCAGGGATAATTCAATCACCCACCAGTCCTTGAAAATCTATAAGTGTACCCTTAGATAAATCACATATCTCTTTACTAAATCCATAATGCTCCACAAACATTCGGTATCATCTTCCCTTCATGGATCGCTGGTGATCACATCATGGGGCAACCCAAATACAGCATGACATGTCCAAGGACCAGCGTCATCTAAAATTTGAATGTCTGGCTGAACTAACTCTAAGTCATGATTCATCTACCACCAACATATTTCTTGCAGAACCACTCATAATAGGTTAATCCAATGTTCCACCAACTTACTTTCAATCCAACTCTTCCGAAAAAAATTTGATATCATATTTTCTGATGGACTGATCACCTAATCTTAAACCACTTGGAGTGATCGATAATGCATGCCCAATTATGAAACTTTCTGATATCATATTTTCTGTAAATCTGACGAAACTACCTACCTATGGACTTGTGACTACTGTCAAAATATCACTAGTATAAGATGCACAAATGAGAATTCATGAGGAGGCAGAGGTGGTCAGTTATAGGTGAGAAAGCGATGCAATAGGGTAGACAGGCATGAAGATGACGATGATGGCGGCGGCGATACTAGTGTCCTTTGTGTACTAGGGAGTGAAATCGCGTCATGGTGATAGCGGTCCGGAAGCCCTCACCACGTCGCACGATGCTGATTCCAGCCAGTTGTTGTGCCACGATGTAGAACACCGTGCGCACTAGGAACACGTTCGGGAGGCCCGTAGTGCAGTACATGGCGGCGGCGCAACTTGAGCCGGCGGAACCCGTTGCGTGGCCCCGTGCAATATGGTTAGAGTTTACTGGATGGTGGTGGGAATGCGAGCACGTGCACTTCCATGCACATGCACAGGCCGCAAAGTGACAGGAGGGCATGCGGTGGCAAGTCGGGGTGCCGACGCTCGTCGGTAGGGCGTGCGTCTCACCAAGCAGCAGAAGTAAGATTAATCACAGTTGAATGGTCAATTCTATACTTAGAACCGTCACAGCGTAAAGTCCTTTTTGTCATTGGCCCTCAAACCGGCCCAATCCGTTTTAGCTGTTAGGTCATGTACTACACAGTTTCATGTGTAGTATGATGCACTGTAAAATCTCTCTTTCCGCCGCCTCCTTGCTTTCCATGGTATGAATTACATGCTACTCAATTGCTCTTCTTTTAGATATTCGCTTCTGCACAGATAACTGCTTTTCCTTTAGATATTTTGCTACTTCAATCTTGTTAAGTTGTTCGTCTTTTGCATGATTGATCAACATGCATGGTATGTACGCGATAGCTGCTGCTGTAGCTGAAATCAGTTCCTGAGAAGTGCTCTATGATCCCTCTTCCTCCTTGAGGTCCCTCTGTAATTCAAGAGTTGTAACCGGAACCATGTTGATTGAGTGAATTAGTAGTGGGGCGCTCACAATAGATATGGTTCACATGCATGACAAATCAGACCAAAGCATAAAGAACGATAAGTAACCAGGAAAGAATGGTAAAGCAAAAGCAGCCAGTAAGAGCTGCTTTGCGCTTTTGGTTGTCTGCTAGCCTTTTCTTTCTACATATTGGGCTTCTCTGTATTAGAAACTTGTCTTTGAATGAAAACCTAGGTGTTTGGCAACTGTATTTTGATCATTTTCAGTGCAACAGAGTTGCCTTTAGTATGCATATCACTTTTTCTGAGCGAATCGTCTGTGTATGTCATTAATATATCATCTTGCATCCGATGCATGCATTTAACGTCCAGCTAAAACTTAACGTGTGGGTTGGGCTGGACACTATCTTCCGAGTAACACGTCAAATACCTTCTTTACTTGGTGCATAGTTGTAACCTTTTGTCACACAGGCATCATCTTGTCTTGTCCTTTTAGTTTCCATCTTCCTCCAGACGCAAGCAAACAATATGATTCATATCAGCTTTTATAAAGGAAAGCAAAAGCAAACTCTAGCCCTGTTTCCTCCTCCACAAGAAAATAACCCAGGGTTTCTTCCTCCTCCTGTCGGCGCCGCCGTCGGTCTGCCCCATCTCTGATGGCCTTAGGGCCATGGAGGTGCGGAGGACCTCGGCCCCTCACCTGCGGGAGGGACCCTGTGCGTGTTCTTGTTAGATTGAGCATCTTTGTTGGGGCTGTGTGGTGACAGCGATATCCCTCAATAGAAATAATGTCTCCTACGTTCCATTCCCGTCCTGATGGTGCGTCCAACGTCGTTGAAGGACATGTGGAGGTGTGTCTTCATCGGATCTCGCGTGATTCGGTCAGTGCTGGTCTCGATGGATCTGTTTGGATCCGGTGTTCGTTTGTCTTCGTTTCGGTGTTACAAGTTTGATCTTTCTCTGGTTTTCTTTGTAATGTCATGACTGAAGATGAATAGATTGGAAGTTTCTGACGCAAAAAAAGAAGCAAAAGCATAGGGGTGGGCCATACGGAGAAAGAGACCACCTTCATGTGAAAACCTCTCCTGTCATCATCCTCTGTGCTCCGTTACCACTGCGTTTTATATCAGGTAGTCTCCTGGAAATTCTCTCTGCTTCTAGCTGGTTGCTGGACTGCTTATCACTAAGGTACGACAAACGTTTCATTAGCCTCTCGGTCGTCATATTTATCAAAGATGTGGGAGAACTGATACATATCCTGTTGGCAGGGATTTTTGGACTTACGACTTACTATGGATCATATGTATTAGATTTGCTGCTCGTCCAGTTTCCAGATTGCAGTTGATCTTCTCTAAGGTGAAGGTACATTTCATAATAACCATTTTGGCACGGCCTCCGCTACCTCTGCGCTCCGCTCCGCTCCCCCTGCACCGCGTCGCCCGCTCGGCGCTCCCTCCCCCCCGCTGTCCTTTCCGATGGCTACCGCGGTGGCCCACGTTCCGCGTCCAACCTCCCCATCTCCGGTCTCCTTCTTGGAGGCCCTGCTTGCCCCGGCGGATCGTGCGGATGCGCCTTCCCAGCCGGAATCTGGGGAGCCTTCAATGCACGCGCTGCGGGTGGCGGGGGGGGGGGGGGGGTGCCTGTTGGCCGGCTTCAATCCGCTGTTGTCGTGCCTGCGCAGTCGTCTTTAAGGGCCACCGACAGCCAAGAGCACATTGATGGTGGTGGGTGGAAGATGGTGGGAAGGGGGAGGCGCCCCCCTTTTTACCAGCGACCTCCGCCGCGTCCCAAGCCACAGTTCTCCCACCTCAAAGAGCTGCTGTTCTCCAAGGCAAGGGGGAAGTGCTTCAGGTGTCTCGAGCCTGGTCACCGGGTCGCAGGCTGCACCAATCGTGCTCACTGCCTCCTCTGTGGCGCGGTGGGGCATAGGGCGAGGTGGTGTGGCGGCGAGCAGCCGTCAAGGTCAAAGCAAGACAAGGAGCGTGCTGAGCCGGTGGTCGTCCTTCCACCGCCTCCACCAGGCCCCCCGCCAAGCTTCGCGGTCCGGGCTCCGATGGAGGCGCCTGCGGCCGATGCCGCGGTGAGGCGTGGGCTCGTCATCGCCACGTCGAGGAGGTCGGCGGAGCGGAGGCTGACCAGATGCGCGGTGGTGGCGGTGGTCGTGGGGTCGGCAAGGCAGTTTGAGATCATCGACGTCAAGAGGGCGGTGGCGATGAAGTTCCGAATTGACGAGGAGGCGATCAAGGTGTCCCTCCGGGCACTGGGGGAGATGCTTCTCCTCTTCGATGACGCGGCCGTCCGCGACAGGGTACTTGCTGGCCGTGGGCCGCTCGTGCTGGGAAGGATCTCGCTTCTGGTGGCGCCATGGTCGCGCTTTCAGCGCGTGTCGCCGGCCAAGCTGCTCTACAAGGTGCGGGTTTGTCTGGAGGGGGTGCCGGAGCATGCTTGGGACATTGAGTCCGTGGCCTTGTTGTTCGATCCTTCCATGCTCATC
Source organism: Triticum aestivum (assembly GCF_018294505.1). Lineage (NCBI taxonomy): Eukaryota > Viridiplantae > Streptophyta > Magnoliopsida > Poales > Poaceae > Triticum > Triticum aestivum. The sequence continues at coordinate 717,961,466 of NC_057812.1, read as the reverse complement.
GACAGCATCGACCACGAGGTGCGACGGGAGCAGGAGACGGGCTGTTTCCGGCTCTGGGTGTGGATGGACGCTGTGGAGAAGCTCAAGACTCGCGGAGCTCAAGACTCGCGGAGTGCTTCAGCTGGAAGAGCCGATGGAAGAGGGTTCACCCGGGATGCATTTCCCTGAGCTCAACATCACTCAGGAGGTGCCGCGGTGCTGGGGACAGGTGGCCATGCTCGGGCATCCGGTGCTCATCCACCTTGACCATGTCATCGACTTCACCTGCCCGCCGAGCCCGGACAGTGGGATGAGCTGCGACAGTGGGATCAGCGGGATGCCGTCGGAGGACGGAATGGTGCCGGATTGGCCAGCTAGGTGGGGCTACAGATGGTTCCTCAACTATGAAGATGGAGACTTCCCGCCGCCGCCACCGCGGGACTCCGTCCACTCCAGGCTGCGCTTTCCTGACGCCGGTGGCAATGGTGGAGGAGGAGGGCGGCGAACCTATGGCAGCGGCAGTGGGTTCAGGCAGGCAAGTGTTGGGATGCAGCAGGCCGAGCAAGGTGGAAGATCTCACCAAGGGCGGGCTGGTTCGGGCGGAGGAGCTGGAGGCGGAGGCCGGAGACGCTGCGGATGGCCGGAGGAGGGCTTGGCCGTGCCGCCGTTGATTGACATGGTGGAGGCGAACGGGGCTCCGGCAGCTGTGGACCCGTTCGCGTGCGCTCATGGCGTCCTGGGCCTCTCTGTTTTGCTGCAGCAGGGGACACTAGCCGCGCCTGGGGTGCCCACAGCTCAAGATGGCATGGGCGAGGGTGGTCAGCGGGCTGTGGAGGAAGAGCTGCTTGCCCCCTTTCGTGAAAGTCTGCGGGAGCTGAGCGAGGATCAACCGGAGCAGTTCTCTGTCCCGCTGATGGGAGGAAACGAGGGAGGAAAGCCTGAAGAGGAAGGGGGACGACGCCAGGCGACGCGGCGAGCGACGTGCATGGTTGTTCCCATGCAAGAGCAGAGAGTGGTGCAGAGGCACCCACCTCGGTGGGGCCAGATGGAAAGGAGGAGGTAGATGCTTGCTTCATGATTGAGGAGGCGGCGGGAGGTGGGGAAGGCTGCGTGGAGCGAGTGGGCTTTTTTGGGCACTCTCGCCTCGAGAGGCACCGCCTGGGGACCTTCTGCTCCTGGGCCGCTAGCTGGAGTCCGGAAGATCCAGGTCACAAGATGGAACGGAGCCCATTTCAGAGTCGGCCGCTGATGGGATTGTGGGTGGGCCGGACGAGGCTGAGGATGAAAACGCGGCGCCGCCTGATCCACTAACGAACTTCCTCATCTCCTACTCCGCTCCCCCACCCACAGCTCTGCTTCCCACGCCGGCGGGCGGCGGCGGCCGCACAGAAGGCCAGGCGGAACCACCCTCCAGAAGAAGCAGTGGCAGGCTGGCTGCCAAGCCTACCGCGGGCTGGTCCACCATGGACAAAGTGAAGGTGGTTCTGCTCAAGAAAAGTGGCATCTGGGAGGAGGGTTCGCCGCAGGTGGCTGCATCCGCGGCCGATCTGCAGAGGTACAGGGAGCTGTACAAGGAGCCTCTACCGGGTGGCTTCATTGCGGCGATCGAATCGCTAGTTGAAGCCGCTGGGAAGAGCAAAGGCAAGGAAGATCGCGGGGCAGGTCAAGCGATCCGTGTCTGACCCGCTTGGGGTGTTCGGCTGTGTGGGTTTGTGTTCGATCCATGTTAGTGTATGTTGCCGTTCTCTGTCGTAGGCGCGATAGCGCGACAAGGGAGGTTCCTGTCTCCCAAGTCCGTGATGTGGAGTCGGGCTTTGTGTTGCCCATCACTGAATGTATGTTTGCTAAATTCAGAGTTGAGTGTGCTTTGGTTCCTTTATGGATTTCGCCGTCTTGAATTGGAATGTGCGGGGACTAAATAACCCGGCGAAGAGGCGGACGGTGCAGCTGTTTGTTGCTGAGCAAAATTGCAAGATTGTCTGCCTGCAAGAAACAAAAATTGGTGACATGACTAGAGGTCTGGTGATTGAAGCCTTGGGGCCGCGTTTCGCTGATAATTTCATCTCTCTGCCAGCTAATGGATCCAGAGGAGGGATCCTAATTGCTTGCTGCGATGATCATGAGATCGCTGTTGTGCCGCTGGCGGCCGGACTGCATTTCGTGTCAGGAACTGTGAGGAGCAGGGCCAATGGGATGTGCTGGTCGATCACTGGAGTTTATGGACCTCAATCTGAGGAGGACAAAGTTCAGTTTATTGAGGAGTTAAAGAGGATCAAGCAGCACATGTTACCTCGCTGGATGGCGCTCGGAGATTTCAATATGATCTGTAGAGCGAGAGACAAAAGCAACAACAATATAAACTTGCGGATGATGGGAAGATTCAGGGCTGCGATTGATGATCTGGAATTGATTGATTTTCCGCTTTTGGGAAGAAGTTTCACTTGGTCTAACGAGCGCGAAAATGCCACGCTCACCAAGATTGACCGGATCATGGTGACGGGGAGGCCACCTTTCCTCACTTTCAGTTGTCCCCTGCCTCGACTAGTGTTTCTGACCATTGCCCGCTGGTTTTGAAAAGGATGGAGATAACCAGGTCCAAAGCATTTCGCTTTGGAAACCATTGGTTGAAGTGCCCGGAATTTTTGGAGATCGTGCAGCGCACATGGGCGGAGGAGGTCAGATCTGGTGATCCCATACGGGTGCTCCACACAAAGCTCTCTAGAACTGCAAAGGCTCTCAAAGCTTGGAATAAGCAGAGGACCCGATGGCTGTCTTCGTATCGGCATTGGCTAATGATGTGATTTTCAGTCTGGACTTGGCTCAAGAGGAGAGGGAGCTCTCGACGGAGGAGAGACAGTTGCGGGCGCGACTAAAGGCAAAGTTGTTGCGGCTCGCAGCAGTGGACAGAGCTAGATGGCGCCAAAAATCAAGAATAACTGAAATTAGGGAGGGGGATGCCAGCACGAGGTTTTTCCATCTAAGAGCCTCCGGAAGGCGACGGAAGAATTACATCCCTATGCTAAATGGGGCTGACGGTCCAGTTTCGGAGCACGAGGGCAAGGCCAAGATCATCTTTGACAGTTTCCTCGGGCTTATGGGGACTCCTTTCGGCCGCTCGGTCAGGCTAAACTGGGATTTTTTGGGGCTGCCGTCAAGAGATCTAAGCCACCTTGAGGGAGTTTTCTCTGAGCAGGAGCTGTTGTCTGCGGTCAAAGACACGCACGGTGAGAAGGCGCCTGGGCCAGATGGTTTCACCGGGGCCTTCTTTAAGGAATGCTGGGCAACAATCAAAGTGGACTTGCTGGCTGCTGTTAACTGTGTGCACAGTCTGAGAGAACAGAATTGGAACATCATCAACATAGCCAATATCGTGCTGCTGCCGAAGAGAGAAGGAGCACAAGATGCAAATGATTTCCAGCCTATTAGCCTCATGCATAGCATTCCCAAGCTGGTCAGTAAGATGCTTGCTACGCGGTTGGCGCCTGAGATAAATCACCTTGTTACCCACAGCCAAAGCGCTTTCATCCGAGGACAATCAATTCAGCATAACTTCCTGTACGTAAGGAATGTGCTCAAAGCTGCTCACAGTGCTAGATCCCCGCTGATGTTCCTTAAGATAGATATCGCCAAGGCTTTTGATTCAGTCGGTTGGGGCTTTTTGCTTGAGGTTTTGGAGGTGATGGGTTTTGGGCAGCGATGGAGAGATATGATTTCTCTCATTTTGTTGTCCTCATCCTCAAGAGTTTTGCTAAACGGAACACCTGGACCTCCGTTTGCGCATCAATGTGGGCTGCGGCAAGGAGACTCTCTGTCGCCACTGTTGTTTATCATCGCGATGGAACCGCTCCAACGTTTACTAGCCTTGGCCACGGAAAGAGGCATCCTATCACCGCTCAAACTGCAGATGGCGAGGTTCCGCTCCAGCTTCTACGCGGATGATGCCGCACTCTTCCTCAACCCCGTGCTGAATGACTTTATTGCGGTTCAGGCCATTCTCAAGATTTTCGCGGATGCATCGGGCTTAAAAGCTAACATACAGAAGTCGGTGGCTACCCCATCTCCTGCGCCGGCCTTGACCTACTGCCCTTAATGGCCGTTTTTGGTGGACAGCAGGGGCACCTTCCGTGTCAGTACTTGGGTCTGCCTTTGGGGGTGCGTAAGCCAAAGAGGATTGAGATGCAGCCTCTGATTGATAAGATCGCGGGAAAGTTGGCCCCAAGGAAGGGACGGCTGCTCAACAGAATGGGAAGGTTGATCTACACCAATTTGGTGGTGATGGCTACTGCGACATTCTTTTTGACAGCGTTTCAGCCGGACAAGTGGCTGATTAAAAAGGTGGACAAGCTTAGAAAGAATTTCCTCTGGGAGGCGGATAACACGTCAATAGGCGGGAAAAGTTTGGTAAATTGGAAGCAAGTTTTCTCCCCAAAGAAATATGGAGGATTGGGCATAAAAAACATCGACTGTTTCAGCCGAGCCCTGAGATTATGCTGGGAATGGCACAGATGGGAGGAGAGAGATAGACCATGGAAAGGGACAGATACGCCATGCGATGGTGTTGACAAGCAGCTCTTCTCCAATTGCACCACGATTTCTCTGGGAGATGGATCTTTGGCAAGCTTTTGGAGGGACAGGTGGTTGAATGGTGAAGCTCCAATGGTTTTGGCACCTACGGTGTTCAAACTAGCCCGCTTCAAAAAAGTTTCGGTCAAACAAGGAATGCATAATGCTAAATGGATGCAGGGGCTTAACAGGATAAGCAATGCCGAGGAGCTGCGCCAGTTTGTTCAGCTTTGGAGCAAGGTCCAAGGGACAACTTTGTCGACAGAGAAAGACACCATCATTTGGAACCTCACGGCCAATGGCTCATATTCGGCCTGTTGGGCATATGAGGCTCAATTTCTCTCTAGGATTGAGAGGCCATGGTTGGCCAGGGTGTGGACGAGCAAGATGGAGGGGAAAGTGCGGTTCTACCTATGGCTCTTGCTCCAAAACAGAAACTGGACTGCTGACCGCTTGCAAGCAAGAGGCTGGCCCCACAATGATCTCTGCAAGCTATGTGATCAGGAACCTGAAACTGCGAACCACCTCGCTCTGCACTGCTCTTTTGCCAAAGAGGTTTGGTTCCAGTTCCGAGACTCTAAAAATGCAATGTTCGCTGTGGCCGACGAGGCGCAGACTGTGGGTGAGTGGTGGGAGAGGCTCTGCTTCGCCGGCGGATCGAAGGAGCAAAACAGGCTGAATATGACCGTGGCAGCCTACACTGTGTGGAACCTCTGGAAGGAGAGAAATCAACGAGTATTCGAGAATAAAGAGCTGACTGCTACTGCTCTAGCTGGGCTCATCAAGGATGACATCAAGTGCTTTGGGGAGGCAACCAGAGGGATTCCCTTTGTAGGGCCGTAATTTTTTCTGTCTCCTAAACCTCACGTTGTAATGTGGGATGCGACCTCCTCTCGTTGGTCCATCCGTTTCTGTATGTCTTCTCTTCTATAATGCAAAGGCAGAGCTCCTGTTATTCCTGTCAAAAAAAAAAGAAGGTACATTTCATGTTCTGCCTCTTAATTACTGTGGTGTTTCAGAGAGGCTCGTATGCAATTTTCCTGATAAAGTGTGTTTTATGTATTGCCTTTGCTTCCGTATGCAGCTTTGCATATTTGTTTACGAAAAGAACATGTGAATGATCTGTGTTTAAAGTTGTTTATCCAAATAATAATTATATGCAGATTGGGCGAGAGCGACGCGCCTTTTGAGCCCCACGTTAATCCTCGTAAAATAAAGAGAACATATAAAAATAGTCTCATTCACACAAAAATAATCTCGGATGCATTGTCCAGAGGGCCGGGGCGGCATCCCCGGATGAGTTGGTATGTCAGCCAAGGTCTTTGGACGGTTGTCCTATGCAGCCTGGGTTGTGAGCAGTCAAGTCATGCGCGTTGTAGCTCGAGGGTGGTGTTGGTGCACAGCGGAGCAGTGGGAACTGGGAAGTGGGCGTAGCGACACTGAAATCTATAATATATAAATAGTTGATCCCCACAAAGTCTAATTCTCTTAACATGCAATTCTCCACATCATCAAATGTGACACGTCATTATATACAAGAATTATTTTGTAGCACATGTATACCCCAATTTAATTGTTCCATCTCCAATGGTCCAACAAGCCAGAGCAGGAGTTGTGTTAGGAATAATCACGGAAGTTTGTGTTCGGTTCAGGACTTGTGTGTGTGTGTGTGTCCTAGTCAAAGTAGGCTTAGGTGTTTAAGTTTGGGTCGGTTTGCTACGTGCTGGCTGAGAGCAGCTAGCTCCATATATACACGGGGGATCCATACACGGGCAGGCCTTGGCTATTGTAACAACCTCAGGAAAAAAGAGAAATTAAAAAGAGGAAAATAGGGGCACGATACGGGCCCTTGGCTACAAAAGTCACTCTGGTGCTATGGATGATTGTGAATGGCAAAGGTCACAACAAGTGCTACAGCGCGACCACCTGGATGTTGTGGATTTGGTCTGTCCTAATGACATACCGAAAGTCGCGTGCTTTAAGCAAGGCGAGCAAGAAGGGAGGTATGTTGGAGCACTCTAAAGTGGTAGCTGACTACATGATGGTTGAGCATGAGCAAACGGCTCAGCAAGTCGTCGGTACAAATCAAAGCACGGTATCGATGATGGACCGGTACAGGTATATATTCCACGGGGAAGAAGAACTGGCATCCATGCTTCCCATTGCACCTCAATACAGATTTGAGCTAAAAGAGTCGACCATCACCATTGATTCAGTCTGGCGATGGTTGGACTCTCGCGGTGACTTGGCGGAAAATGTGCAAACTATGAAGGATGTTACACTCTCCTTCACACTGTTCAAATTATTGAAGCGAAGATTCTGTGGATATCAGCTAGGTGAAGTTGGCCTTCCCAAGACAAAAGATTTCGTATTTCATGTGCTCATGTCTGAGTCTCAGTCTCAGAATGCTAGTAATGGCTATCTTGGTGCTTTTCGGGTTATAGAGCTGGAGCTGGCATTCCTATATGATTTTTTCTATACAAGGTCGGATCTGGAGTCCCGCAAACTACCCACACACACCCACATGATTCTGGCATGGCACATCGGAACAACCTTGTCCATCGACGGGAACGAGGAGCCCCTCACCGGCGACCGCCTTGTCGCCAAGAGCCTGTCAGATTATTGCGCCTACCTAGTTGCCTTTGTTCCAGAAATGTTGCCAGACCATTTCTGTGACACACAGCGCATCTTCGATGTGGTGGTCATGGAAACTCGGAAATGCCTTGCCCGTTGTGACACTATGAGCAACAGATGTGAGAAGCTGATGTTGATGGTCTTGCCAGACAACAACAACTGCACAATCCTAGAGATGGGGGCCAAGCTTGGGAGAGAGCTCAAAGGCGTGCTGCCCGAGGAACGGCGATGGAAGGTACTAGCTGACTTCTGGGCAGAGTTCTTACTCTTCCTTGCTCCATCAAGCAATGCCGAGATCCATGGAGAGATGCTCGCAGCAGGTGGGGAGTTCATGACCCATCTATGGGCACTGCTCACACACGCTGGCATTGTGGACCGCCCCTCTTCATCCTCTAGGACCAGTGGTGAGCATGGTTCTATTGTTTGAGTAATCAAAATAATCTTCAAGTTCATCCTAGTTACGGTGTGAATTTAATTTTTTTTTCTTGTGCTGCTTGTGTAACCCATTTAGTATGAATGATTTTTCAACTGGTTTGAAGTTAATTGGAACAGAATGAAACTTGTTTTTCACATGGTTGTGTTGTAAGTTTGCAGAGAGTTGTACAAGTATAAAACAGAGATGTTGATGTGTGCTATCAAGTATTGAACAGCGTTGTTGATGTCTTATGTAGTGTTATTTCGATGTTCATGTTGTGTGTGATATTTTTGGCAACTGAATGGAAAAATCGTGGGAGTTTATTTCCTCCTTTTGGAAAAAGAAAGTAGAACAAATTGTTGTCATGTGATGTGTCTCCCCCGTGAGAAGGTCGATCCAGCGGTGCAGCGGCTCGTCCGGAGCCAGCTCAGTTCACTCATCCGCAGTTCTGCATCATACATGCATGGCTTGTTCCAAAGCTACTGTCTTGAAACCTGACTATTACATCTTGCTGCACTTGCCTGAGAGTATCACAACTCCATGTTTCAGATGCAGATGAATGCGGTCAACTCATCGCAGTTTAGTGAGGCACCTGACCGAAATTTTCGAGATCGAGGGCATGCGTCGACAAGCTGCCTGATGTCAGGTTCATCGAGGAGTACAACCAAAATGCGGTTGGTGATTTCTCTGGATGCTCGGTCAGCCTGCAGGCCTGAAAACCACATAATATCTCTGAAACCCACTGCGAAAAAACATAAGCATATCTGAGCCCTTCTTGACTCCCATAAACCTCTCTTCCTAATCGGGCTACAGCTGATTGATTGTCGTGTTCATTGCACTCTGTCGTGTAATTATTCAGACGTTTTGCTAATTCTGTTGTAGTCACTACCTCATTGGTTGCTTAGAGTGACGTAAATGTTTTTCTGAACTTTTCTTACATGATTCCTTTTTCTGAACTTTCTGATGATCAACCTAAGTTCTTCTACATCGTCCTCCTCGACGACGATCAGCGATGAGGATGAGGAACTTCTGTCTCCCGTTAGGAAGGAGGCTCTGCTTGCCGCTTTGCATGCTGTGTTCGCGCGCTATGCATGTGTTGCAGTTGCTGCTGCCGGAGCGAACCCTAAATTTATAGAGCTTTTTGGGGGGTCTTCTTTCTTTCGCATTTTGGTTTCTGATCCCTTTTCTCCTAGTGGATGTAATATACTCCCTCCGTTCCTAAATATTAGATGTTTTAGCTTTTCTCTATTTTCTCAGATTCGTATGCACCTAGACGCGTTTTAGTGTGTATATTCACTCATTTTAATTTGTATATAGTCCATATTGCAATATCTAAAACATCTTATAATTAGAAACAGAGGGAGTAGTACAGTACCTACTACTGAAAACTGAAAAAGAAACACTTCACCGGATTGCCCTTCGTTGTTCTCTGGACTGACGAACTCCTCATGCTATTGTACAATATATATCTTGCGTGTATGGGTTCTGAAACTGTTGATCTGCTATGACGATCAGTTACCAGGCCGAAAATGACAATGAACATAAAAAATTCAACATATCTTGAAAAATTGAAGTCCCAGCTCTCTAGTTAGTACTTACAATCTGAAGTGGATCGCGACGTCGCATTTTGTATACCAAGGTTAAGTTCCTAACCTCATTTGAGAACAAATATTCCAACAGCTGGTCTTGAGAAACAAACAGAAGCAGAGTGTGAGGGTTAATTAACAGATTCAAATGAATATAATGGTCAGTAAACAAAGGAACAAGTCAGAATGGATTCGGGCGAACATCATATCTTGAGAAACTGAAATCTTATATCTAGCATAGATTGCACTGAAAATAAAAATGAAAAGAACCGATCAAAAGGCGCACACCCCGTCCAATTTTCATTGAAAACGGAACACATAGTAACAGGCATCATAAGGCTCCAGGTAGATACATATCGCTGCTAAGGCAGCCGAGGAAACACTGCAAGAAACATCAGAAACTGCAGAAAATAACAGAGTATCCTAATTCTTCAGTGAACAGTCTTCAACAGCTGCCTGACCACCGCGACAGGGTCTGTGGCGCAAGTTCTTTCTTCCCAGCAGCTGGTTAACATTGAGGCTTCCAGATGTGCCAGAGAACCTGTAAACCAGACCACATGCATCGCCCAAAAAGAAATGCCATTACTCTGTTTCCACACCATTGCAGCGGCAACCATGTTGATCACAGCATTTTTCCTGTTGCTAATCTTCAAAATCAGCATCTATGTCTCTATGCAAAATCTAGGATAATCCCCTTCATAAGATCTGGTGCAAAGCACAAGGGAAATCAACAGCTTCATAAATAACACCTGCCGATATATGCACTAGATGGAATACTTACTCTAAATGGCAGTACTCTGTTTATACAGGTCCATAGATAAAACTGGGAAACTCTGCGACAGAATTTCGACAAAAAACTGACACTGCCCAGGGCAAGAATACCGCCATGCTTGTTGGAAAAGAAATACAATGACATGACCTTAGGTAAAAGGAGGTGGGTACAAGTACTTCTTATTCAAACAAGATCTTTTTCTGGGAGCAGAATGTTGATAGCCAATAGAAGCGCTTATTACGGATCTCGCAGTTCAGCATGGCAGCAACTTCTTGTGTGCGTCTCGCAGGAGAATAGCTCCACCCCAAGTGAACTCGCTTTCCAGTCTCTGTGTGCTGGAAGAATTCTGCAAACAATTCCAAGAGCTTAATTCTTTTTGCAAAAAATAAGAAGACCAATCAAAGGTTCCGGCAGCATCGGCATATTTCTACATCACAAACCTGTGGAATAACTTCGATATTGGTATTCTCGTCCCGTGATTCTGTTTATAGCTCTCTAATCTCTACGGATGGCACATTTCCATGTCTTTGGTTTGAGCAGAATAGGGATAGGCCTTGGCTTATCTGCACAGGTTAATAATGCAAAAACTTGCACTTAAGGAACATCAATAAATTAAGAAATGACGAATTTAGCTTTAAAGAACATTTACTTCGCTTCATTTTTCTGTCATACTACTAGTGATGCTCTTATAGTAATCCAACTAGCACAATTAGCTCACTAGTAAGGAGTAACAAAGAAATTGCTGCATGCTTACTTCCGTAATAATGAGCATCGACGTGTTCCTCCTGGATGGTGCCCAGGCGTTGCTGCAGGCTTCTAGGGAGCGTCTTTATAACAGTGCAGTTCATAATGTAGAGACATTGGAGATATGAGTATGCTTGTGGCCAATCCGGTAGGGATAACAGGTTATTGCAACTCCAAAGGTAGAGGCACTCCAATAATGGAAGCTCTCCTGAGCTAGATTCAAGAGATGTCAACCCACTGCAACTATCAATGTCTAGAGCCTTCAGGGATGAGGGGAGATGGAGGACCCCTGTTAAGCCATGACACTCGACTAATTTCAATTTTTCCAAATTCTCCGCCCAATCTCCAGATGATGATGGTGATGATGATGATGATGATGATGATGACACCTCTGCTATACTAGATGGCCCTTGATGAATCGACGATGCTGACTGTCCCTGCAGCAGCCTCCTGCCGGATATAGACTCAAGCTTCTTGCAATAAAGAATTTCCATCACCCTGAGTGATGCAGGGACATTGAAGACCTCAACCAAACTTTCACATTTCCTTAGCACTAGTAACTCTAGACGTGGAAGGAGCTGACTCTTTTCTGATGATGTTGATGGCTCGGTAGAAGCTTGTGCATATCCAGTCAGATTCTCACATTGGTGAATCGCAAGCTTCCTCAAGGATACCAGTCCTTCAAACTCCTTTTCTGGCCAGTGGAGGAGTGCATGGCACCTCCAAACTGACAAATCTTGCAGGTGTGCAAAACATGAACACAGCTCTCTTATACATGGCTTAAAGTTTTGTAGCACCAAAACTGTCAGAGGAAAATCATGATCATTCCCTTTTTCCTTGCAATCCAGAACTTCCCTCAAACCATGCTCAGCCACCGCCGAGGTTGTTTCCGTACTGTCTACAAGGCTATGCAGTTCCACATTGGTCAATGAAGTCATATGCCTGGCTACCCACTGGAACAACTGTACATCACGTCCTTCCATCTTCAATACACTGAGCTTTGGTGATTCAAATCTAGTTGTCAACTCTGGACATCTCTCGATACGAGTAATCTGGAGGTTTGGGAAGGTCGGTTGCCCTGGCAATGCTGTCAACTTTTCACACTGACTAATACACAATTTCTCAAGCCGAGGAAACATGATCACTTCACCTTGCATTCCATTATCTATTTCCCACCATCTTTCAAAGGAGACAAGCTCTCGCAACGTAAGCTCCTTCAGGTTTGGAAATGCAAAGGATGTATTAATGTCACCACTAAAGAACCATTGCAGTTTGTTACAATGAGAAATATGGATCACGACAATGTTTTGTAACATAGTTGTCCATGTTGGAAAGGTGGTGCCTCCATAGGTGTGTATCCTTATAGCATGCAGCCCATCATGAGGTTTAAGTTCCTCGAGCACTTTTGCATCATCCCGACTGCTAGATTTATCAACATCGTTTTCCGATCCAACAGTCCATTTTAATGTCAGTTCTGTTACTTCCTTCTTCATCACGAGGTTTGCAGCTTTTGCAGCTTCTTCTGTCACGTTCTGTAGATGATGTAACTCTAGTTGACCACCGAGGTTTAAATTCCCGAGCTCTCCAACATTGCTGCAATTAGAGTCACTACCTGCTACAAAACATGTAAGTGTCTGTAGGGATGTGAGTTTTTTTAGGTCTCTAGGCATGCCTTTCAGCTCTGGACAACCATGAGTGTAAAGGTGGCGGAGGGCAGCCATATACTTCATTTGTCTTGGAAGTTCATGAAGAGATACGCAGCCAGAGAGGTTCAACGTTTGCAGGTTGTATAGAATGCTCATATCTTCAGGAAGTGCTTTGATTAAACTTCTTGAGAGATCTAGGTACCTCAGGTGATGCAGATGTTTTGGTTTCAGCGGAAATGATCCCAACAAACGGAGCTGTAATGCTTGCAAGGAGCTGTATTTTGCCAAATGATGCAATGATCTGCTCATAAAGCTATCACATAGAAGTGTTTGGATGGCTGGAGAGCTGTTCTTGAGAGAACGATTCAATTTTCTTCCTGGTTCCTTGCATGAAAAAAATAAATGTCGAGCCGTGTCTGGAAGCCACTCACTCTGACTTGGTTCCTCAGCTGCGACAACATATCCAATCTTGCATGGGTCCTCAGTTACCAAGGCACATTCCTTCTCCATTACAGACAGTGCAACATCATGCATAAGATCATGAATTTTACATGTAGTTCTGAAATAACACGCCCCGTCCTGTTCAATTTCACTGACTGTGGCCTGGACTTGTTTCACATCCTGAAAGAATGACCTTGAGGCTAGTTCATTGAAAATCTGTTTGCCAATCTTTTCAAGACGAACTTGCTTTTCTTGGATAATAAAGCCATGTGCAATCCATAGTTGGATCAGCTTGTCCACATCAATCTCATAATCTTTGGGAAATATAGCACAAAAGGCAAAGCATTGCTTCATATGTGGCGGCAAGTCATTGTAACTGAGCTTGAGTATCGGCAAGATTCCAGACTCCATGGTGCAAATGTTGCTTCTGCTTGAAACAACTTTCCATTCTTCTTCGGTGGTCTTGTTACGCAGTATGGAGCCTAGAGCTATTGCAGCTAAAGGAGAGCCAGCACATCGTTCCACAATCTCATCAACCATATTCACCAGCACGGCGGGCCTTTCCTCTCCCTTCTTCAAACAACTAAATGACATTGTCTCAATAATTTCCTTTATGTACTGTCCTCCCAAAGCTCCGAGATTATAAGCTTCAACGGTACCCATCGTTTCTGCAACTCCTTTATCACGAGTTGTTGTCAGGACCACACTCCCCATGCCACCACGTTCAAGGCAGGCCTTGAGCTGCTCCCATTTATGAACCTCCCGTGTCCAGACATCATCCAATACAAGGAGGTACCTTTGCCTGCTAACTACATCCTGAAGCCTATCTAGCGGTGTTTTCATGACGGAAGCTGCTACTTCTGCTCTATTCTTCTCAGGAGCTGCTTTAACTATACTGTTAGCCAGAGAATCCACATCAAAGCTGTCAGAGATGCATGCCCATAGCAGCAAATTGAAATGCTTCTGAATTTCAGGGTCATTGTAAACAAGTTGGGCTAACGTGGTCTTTCCCAGACCCCCCATTCCAACGATGGGAACAACCGTGAGATCTGCATTGTTAGCTTGACCAACCAGTATATCAACAAGCTTCTTCTTATCTTTGGCTCTCGATCTGCTGGCAATTTTCTCTGGATCAAGGATATCATGATCCTTCTGTCGCCACTGGTTGTATACCTGCGGTGGTTGTTGTTGATACTTAAAGCCAAAGGCATTCATTTCAGTCACAAGCACCTCAACAGCCCGCACAATCTTGCGGAGCTTTCTTCCCATCCTGTTACGGAATATGAAACGGTTGTGGGTGGGAAAGAGTTTTACCACACTGAATCCAAGCTCCTTGTAGTGCCCCTCCTTTTTAGCCTTCCGACGAAGCGCCTCGTACTTGAACTCATCGAAGACCTCATTCGCCTGGTAGGTCACCTTCTTGATGGCCTGGAGCCAGGCAGCCGCACCTTCCCTGTGGGCTGCTGCCTGCTCAGCGTCAGCGATGACGTCCAGGATGGCGGGCAGCCGGCGCTTGAGTATCTCGTGCTGCTCCTCCATGCCCTTCATCACCTTGTACTTGTCAAGGAGGTAGTTGGACGCCTTCTCCATCACGACTGTGACCAGTGGTTGGACAACGACATTGACCACCACCGACGCCGCCATTGGAACACGGCGTAACAACACGGAGAAGCACAAGCTGGAGAGGACAACAATGGTGTGGTCTGTGGTGTGAGCAGAAATGTGCTTGCTTGCTTGCTTGCTTGTGAGTAGCATGGAAGGAGACAAGCAATTTTCCCCTTAACCTGTAGCTTCAGCGCTGTTCATCTTGTGAGCAGAGGTACCGAAGCACAGAGAACACGCAGAGGTGGACACCGGTGATGATGGCCTGAGCAAGATGGTGGGGCTTCTCCACGGATCCAATGGCCATAGGACGAGGTGTTTCCCCCCAAATATGCATGGTTCTGGCCCCATTATTAGAACTTTGCAATGATGCTGTAGAGTACGCCCTGCTTGCTCTGGGACGAATCTGGCACATAGGACGAATCTAGCAGCTTTGTTTCAAACGCAATAATGGCCTGGGCTGGGCAGGATGGGGGTGCTTGATTGCTCGTGAGGAAAATGGAAGCAAGACGACGCGTACAGTTCTTGACTTCCGAGGAGACGTACGCACATGTGGATCTGGACGCGCTTTGTCTCAAGGATGCTCGCTCCCTCCCTTTAATCGCCGCGGCCTCCTCCCCTTGGCGCTCCGCCGCCGGCCTCAAAAAGTCCCGGCTTGGTCGCTCGATCCCCCACCCCGACGGCCGCCGGGGTCCGGCGCGAGAGCGCTTCAGTGACGTACGCTGCAGGAAGAGGGGGAGGTGAAGGGGGAGCATGGCTTTTTGCGGTGCTCGCTTGATTCAAGGAAACACGGCGCAGGCGGCGGCGGCGCCCCGTGGGATTGGGGGATATCTACCATTGTAGACGACGGGGAATGTATCCATAGAATATTTGAAAAGAACTGAAAAAATTCTAGCACGTTAGTGTAACATCAATGTATGCTGTCACGAAATTTCATATGAAAATTTGAACTATTTTTTGAGATACAAAAAAGACAAATTTGACATCAGTGTGATAATGGGCCAAATCTAAAGCCCAAGTTATGTTTACGTACTATTCAGTACGGAATTTGTCATTTTTGTTTTTCAAGTTATGTTTCGAACTTTGACTTGAAATTTTGTGACAAGCTACATTGATATTATGTGAGTGTGCTAATTTTTTTCAGAATTTGTCGAACATTTTAAAAACACAATATGAGTTTGGTGCGTCGGTAGCACCACAAGCTCCGATGCACGAGATATTTTCCCGTAGACGAGGACGGAGTGTCATTTTTTTAGTTGACTTTTTTTCTTCTTCTGGTTTTTCAAGGAAAACGATTCATGTTGCAAAGCCGGACAAGGACCCCCTAAAAAAAGCCAGACAAGGACGCTGCGACGCCAACCGACGGCGCTACAAACCGGATACACAACACCTCACCGCAAACCCGGTAGAGGACGCCACAACTCAAATCAACAACGTTGCAAACTGGAGGCGCGACGCTGCAAGCCGGGACGAGGACGCTGCAACACCCATCGACGGCGCTGTAAAACGAGTGCGTGATGTTGCAAGCCTGGACGAGCGATGCCGCAACACCGACTGACGACGCTGCAAGCCGAGACAAGGATGATGCAATGCCAACAACGCTGGAAAAGTGATGTTGCAATGCCAACAACGCTGCAAACCGGACGCGTGTGCTGCAAGCCGGGACGCGTGAGTGACACTGCAATGTCAGGGGACACCGCTGCAAAACCGGATGCCACATGCTACAAAGCTCATTGTCGTTCTTTTGTTGCAAAAGTAGGACCATCATGTATGAAGCACGCCGATGTTGCAAACCGGTTATCGATTTTTTTTTTTGCTACAGAGTCAAACAAACATGTTGCAAAGCCGACCAGTGATGCTGCAAGCTGGGATGTGCAATGTTGCAAGGCCGGACGTCATTGTTTTATTCTTTGTTACTCTGAAGCCAGACCACCATGTTACAAAATTAGCTGTTGCAAATAATGGTTTCACAAAACAAAACAAAAATCATTTTTTTTATTTTGTTGTTGCGACCATTTAAAACAAAAATGTTGTTCGACTTTACCGGTTTATTACAGCAGTCTAGCTCGTTTTTCACAAAAGATTGAATTGTTTGGTATAGTTTTTTTTTTTTTTGCAATAGAATATGGATTTTCACTGCAAAGCCAAAGGATCCATAGAAGAGAAGGACTACCCTAAAAAAATAGAAGAGAAGGACGTGAGGCAGTCAGTAACGAAGGAATTTAGGTAGGGCCCAACCATCCCAGTTACTACACTCGCGCTGCAACGATGCGTCAAGTCAAAGCAGTCATGCAATATCAAACTGCTCGGGATGCTTTGGCCGATTCAATCGCACGGCTCACAAGGTGGCTGATTTTCTGTAGTATACTCCGAATGGCGCCTAGTGCCCGCCTTTTTTCAAGGGGGGCAACGAGGACAAAAATGTCCAGGCACACTAGGCCAAGGTCCATCATTCTTTTTTTCTGAACGCGGTCACCCTTTCCTTTGTGGTCTCAAAATAAAACCCCCTTGAAAAATTTCACAATAAAAGAACCCTTGTGAAATACTTCATCCCTCTCAAAATAAATGTCTCAACTTTGTATTAACTTTAGGGCATACTATGATACTACTAATAAACAAAAACAAAGCGTATAACAACTAAATATTAAGAATTTATCAATATTTGCATCAATGGAGACAACTTATATTTGTGGCATAACTTATATTTTGGTCATGGTCAAAGTTTCACTGCAACATAGGGAGGTGGAGGGCTTAGAGCACACGGTAAATAGTCTTATGCAGCCATAAACTTGTCATTTTCTTTTGTCTTGTGTGAAGTATTTGTACTACTATACATACAAGAGTCCTATGTTGCAGTCTATTGTTGCGGCTATCTAGAGCTCCACGACGGCGGTGGTCACCGAAAGGTCTTCAGGGTGAGTCATCTCTCTTGATCCGGTGGTGACTTCAGGGGTGAGATATAAATTATGGACGAGTCTTGACGCAGAGGGATGTTTGTGCAGTGGCGACGATCGCACCGCATGTAGCTGCTGAAAAGTGGCGGCAACAACATATGAGTGATTTCGATGGTGGTGTTACTAGCAGAGATTAAACTAATCATGCGAACTAGCATAGCAGATGAATAGATCCTAGGGCACATACTAGAAACATGAATTCTACCACGATCTCAAACAGGAAGGATGGAATCACATACGGTGCAGCGGGAGCAGCACCGCCGGCGTTGACGTTGTCGCCCATGTCGTCGAGGATGAGGTTGTCGAGGTCGGGAAAGAAGTCGTCGTTCGCGAAGTCGTCGCTGCCAGCAGTCGCGCGAGTGCTCTCCCCAAAAACCTGATCGCCCCTCTCCGTACAGGATTACAAGAGGCGGGGTTCTGGAGGCCTGTTGTCCCTTCTCCCGGTGCACGCCAAAAGGGAGGGATGGAGAAGACTTGCTTGGCGGCGCAATGATCTGGAACGGTGGTGAAAAACCATACGAAAAACCGGCGGCGGCTAGGGTAGACGTCTGCCTAACTATATAGTGCGGGCCAGGCAGGTCGTGGGAGTAAACACCACATCCGAGTCATCACGATCCAAAAGAATCGGAAACGGTTCAGTAATTAACGCGTCCGTTAATTATTAATTAATGACTCATTAATTTTTCCCGGGCAGCAAAAATATAGACAACGTGCATAGCTCTGTCCTCGGCTCAGCTCAATCCCGCAACCCGCGGCGCGTCGTGACGAGGCGTGGCGTGGCGAGGCGAGCGAGGAGGAGCACGCGTGTAGGTCTCCTCTTCTCATGCTCATACAAGTGGTAGAAGAGCTCACCTTATAAAGAGGCGCAACTCTCTCTCAACTTCCGGGCTGGGAATAAACTTTAGCCTCACTCACTCCACTCACATGTGTGCATGAATGGGCCAAGAGAATTTCAGAATTTTAGTTGGGCTTTGGGCCAAAGGCCTACTAGCAAAATTCCAACAATCCCCCATAAAGTCTCATTGGCACATCTCATCATTTAGTTCTAAAACATTGTTTATATACCGGTGCTTAGTGGAGACTGTGAAGTTGAACTTCCACTTAGAGATTTTTGCTACACTAGATCACAACTTGAATAGTGGACTATCCCTTGAACTACAAGTTTTATGCGAGACTAGTTTCACACAAATTCTTAATCGATACTGGGCTGCCGCAAGGCTTCCCCGCGGGTGGAGCGTATACGTCGTACTCCAGGGCCTTTTCATGAATTTATTAGAGAACACCCAATTCTCACTGACTGCGATGTTAACAGTCAAATTCATATAGGTGTGTTTCTCAGAAGATGTTCTGCAGGACAACATCTCTACTTACCCGAATAAGCCACTTGAAACACACTAAGATAAGTATCAACCTGCCATGCAGATCAGGAGAGTATTGCATTTTCACGAAGTGGGATAGTTAATATAGGGATACTCTCCTCCCAGCTGACCAACAGCTTGTCTCCCACTTCTACTTCACGGGATCTCCGATCATATAGAGTGGGTTATCACTATGGACAACTCATGCGGTGGGTCTCAAGCCCATCTTCATCGATGCATCATCTATCACGTTCCGTGATAGACCCTTTGTGAAGGGATCTGCCAAGTTTTTCGATGTTTGGATATAATCCAACGTAATAACTCTGGAGTTCCTCAATTTTCTGACAGATTTTAGTCTCCTCTTCACATGTCTTGAGGACTTCATATTGTCCTTTGAACTGTTTATCTTGACGATCATAGTTTGATTATCACAGTTCATCAGGATAGGGGGTATTGGTTTTTCAACCATAGGTAAGTCCATCAAGAGTTCATGAAGCCACTCTACTTCAACAGTGGCAGTTTCTAATACTGTGAGTTCTGCTTCCATAGTTGACCTCGTTAAGATGGTCTGCTTGCAAGACTTCCAGGAAACAACACCACCACCAAGTGTAAAAACATAACCACTTGTCGCCTTAATCTCATCAGCATCAGATGTCCAGTTTGAGTCACTATAACCCTCCAGTACCATTGGATACCCGGTGTAGTGAATCCCATAGCTCGCGGTGCCTTTCAAATAGCGCATAACTCTCTCAAGCGCATGCCAATGATCATCTCCCGGTTTTGATACAAACCGACTCAGCTTGCTCACAGCAAAAGAGATGTCAGGCCTTGTGGCACTCGCCAAATACATAAGCGAGCCAATAATCTGAGAATACCTCAGTTGATCTCTAGCAATCTGTTGATTCTTTCGAAGCAACACACTAGCATCATATGGAGTTGGAGAAGGCGTGCAGTCGCTATACCCAAAATGACTCAAGACCTTTTCCACATCGTGAGACTGAAGCAGTGTGATCCCACTATTCTCATCTCTCAACAGCTTGATATTTAAGATAACATCAGCTACTCCTAAATCCTTCATCTCAACACAGCGAGATAAGAAATCCTTAACCTCCTTGATTAAATAAAGTTTGGTTCCAAAGATCAGTATGGCATCGACATACAGACAAAGAATAACTCCTTCGCCCCCACCATAGCGATAGTACACGCACTTGTCACCATCGTTTACTAGAAAGCCGACAGTAGTTAATGTTCTTTCGAACTTCGCATGCCACTCCTTAGGAGCTTGTTTAAGGCCATATAAAGACTTTAATAACTTGCACGCCTTTTCTTCCTGACCAGGTACTACAAAATCATCTGGCTGGTCCATGTAAATTTCCTCCTTCAACTCTCCATTGAGGAAAGTTGTCTTAACGTCAATTTGATGAATGAGAAGACCATGTGAGGCAGCCAGTAATAGTAGCACCTGAATTGTGGTCAGTCTAGCCACGGGTGAGTAAGTATCAAAGAAGTCTTCACCTTCTTTCTGGGTATAACCCTTGGCCACAAGCTGTGCCTTGTACTTTTCAATCGTACCATCAGGTCTAAGCTTCTTCTTGAACACCCACTTACATCCTACAGGTTTGCACCCATAAGGACGGTCAGTGATATCCCAGGTACCGTTAGCTAAGATGGAATCCATCTCGCTACGAAGAGCTTCCTTCCAGTAGTCAGCATTAGGAGATGCATAGGCTTCTGAAATAGTCCTGGTTGTGTCATCCACAAGGTACACAATGAAATCATCACCAAAAGACTTTGCAGTCCTCTGTCTCTTTCTCCTCACAAGAGTTCCATTGTCACCCTCAACAGGATTCTCAACGTGTTCCATCACAATGGTGGGTTCAGGAATTGCAGCGAATTCCTCACTAGATGGAGTAGGTATCTCCTGATTTGATGAACTCGACATATCCTTCATAGGAAATATGTCCTCAAAGAAAGTTGCATCATTCGACTCCATAATCGTACCAACATGCATGTCGGATACCTCTGATTATATTATCAAAAATTTATAGCCAATGCTATGAAAAGCATAGCCCAGAAGAACACAATCCACGGTTTTTGGTCCAAGCTTGCGCTTCTTGGGAATTGGTATATTGACTTTCGCCAAACAACCCCAAGTACGTAGGTAAGAGAGTTTCGATCTTTTCCTTTCCCATTCCTCAAACGGAGTCATGGTCTTATGCTTTGTGGGAACTCGGTTTAGGACATGACACGCAGTCATCAGTGCCTCCCCCCACCATTTCTTGGAAAGACCCGATGTGTCTAACATGGTGTTAACCATATCAGTTAGAGTTCGGTTCTTTTTTTTCGGCTACCCCATTTGACTGAGGTGAGTAGGGAGGCGTCCTCTCATGGATTATACCATGTTCAGCACAAAACAGATCAAATTCATTAGAAAAATACTCTCCACCACGATCGGACCTAAGCCGTTTAATTTTCGATCAAGTTGGTTCTCTGTCTCAGCTTTATAGTTTTTGAAGAAAGTTAAAGGCTCATCTTTTGATTTCAGAAGATACACATAACAATATCTAGTGGAGTCATCAATCAACGTCATGAAGTATCTCTTTCCACCTTTTGTCAACACGTCATTCATCTCATAAAGATCAGAATGTATAAGCTCTAGTGGCGCCAAGTCTCTTGCCTCTGCAGTCTTATGGGACTTGCGAGGTTGCTTAGCTTGCACACATACTTGGCACTTAGAGCCTTTGACAGTAGAGATTTTCGGAATTAAATTCATATTGGCTAGCCGTGTCATGCAACCAAAGTTAATGTGACAAAGTCGTGAATGCCAAATATCAGACTCATTGTTGTGGCAAACATTATTAATAACTTTAGTGCAAATATCTGACAAAGACAGGCGGAACAAGCCTCCGCTCTCATAACCTTTTCCAACAAATTATCCATACTTAGAAATTACAACTTTATTGGATTCGAAAACCAACTTAAAACCATCTCGACATAAACGGGAACCGCTAACGAGATTTTTATTTATGGACGGCACATGATGAACGTTCTTCAGACGAGCAGTCTTCCCTGAAGTAAACTTCAGATCGACCGTACCAACACCTCGAACTATGGCATCTGACCCGTTCCCCATCAGCAGGTGAAGTCCCCGTTGCCTTGATTCCTTCATATCAATATCCCCGATGATAACATTAGCAGACTTGCCGCTCTTCTCATGTTCGCGCTCCTCAAAGCGGTTAGGACACTTCGGAGCCCAGTGATTAGGATCACCGCAGACATGGCAAAGTCCCTTCCCCTTCTTATGAGAATTCTTCTTGATGTTGGTAGAATGTGATGGCTTGTTCTTTGTATCAAACTTGTCTTTGCCCTGAGTTTTGTTCTTGTTATTTTTGAACTTGTTGGGCTGGGAGTTCTTCTTCTGTATCATGTGGGCACTAGAAGAACTTGTTGGGCTGGGAGTTCTTCTTCTGTACCATGTGGGCACTAGAAGCTCCCTCAGCAACTCGCCCCGCTCTTTTTCGCTTTGAAAATCGTTGGGCCGTTCGACCGGCCTGCCTTACCACTGTCCAAACAGCTTGGGCTGAGGCCCGTATACGTTCCAACCACGCCCTGAACCTTGCCGCCGCTCTCAAACGGACGTGGTCCGATCTTAAAAGGTGGAGGCGCTCTGCTATTCCGCTGAACACTCATGAAAAGAATTGCAAAACAGTTATATCTGTTCTCGATATCATTGAAGAATCTCGCTTTCTTTCACCCCTCGAGCTTGCACTTCGCCGGGTTATCATCAAAGTTCTACAACGCACTCTTCGTGAAAAGGTGTTGTACTGGATCCAACGTGGGAAAGTCCGAACTACGCTGGAAGGAGACGAAAACTCTCGTTTCTTCCATGCCTCAGCCTCAGCCCGACTTCGCAAAAATAAGATCACGGTCCTGGAGGCGAACGGCTCTGAGTTCTTTTCTCATGACGCTAAATCAAAAATCCTCTCTGACTACTACACCTCTCTTCTCGGCACTGCTTTTCAACCCACTTGGTCCTTCTCCCTCCTAGATCTATATCCCTCATCTATTCCCCAACTTCGATCTCTTGATGCCCCTTTCACGGATGACGAGATTTCTGAGGCTTTCTTGTCCATGAATAAAAATGCTAGCCCTGGCCCGGACGGTTTTGGCCCTGGGTTCTACAGGAATTTTTGGCATATTCTCAAAGGTAAAATCCGCAACTTCTTTGCTGATTTTCATGCCCTGCGTTCGGACATCTCCTGCCTCAACCGAGCCCTCATTATTCTTCTCCCAAAGAATAATGATGCCAGGTCCCCAAATGACTTTCGCCCCATCTCCCTACAAAATTGCCCTATCAAAGGTGTTGCCAAACTCCTTACCAACAGACTTAAAGCTCATATCCCTCTTCTGGTCCACGCCGACCAAACTGGCTTCCTGTCTAGCGCAATATCTCAGAAAACTTCCTCTACGCCGCTAACATTCTTCACTGCTGCGCCAAGAAAAAAGCTCCAGCCATCATCGTCAAGCTGGACTTTCGGAAAGCGTTCGAATCAATCTGTTGGTCCTCCCTCCTCCACACCTTACAGGTTAGGGGCTTCCCACCCCGCTAGTGTGACTGGATCCGATCTCTGCTTACCACTGGATCCACCGCTGTTATGCTTAATGGCATCCCAGGGAAGTGGATCCAATGCAAGAACAGACTCCGGCAAGGTGACCCACTATCACCTTACCTGTTCATTATTATGGCTGACATTCTACAGCAAATGATCATTAACGCTCACAAGGATGGTACGCTTTTACACCCCTTGTGTCCCCACCTCCCGTGCCCGGTTCTGCAATATGGGGACGACACTCTAATCATAGTTAAAGCTACCACGACTGCTGCCAAGCACCTCAAACACATCCTAGACGCCTTTGCCGCAGCCACTGGTCTTCAAATCAACTTCACTAAAACGACTTTCATCCCCCTTAATGTGGATCCGCAGGATGCCGCTCGTATGGCCTCCGACCTTGGAACGAACATATCTTCCTTTCCTCAATCCTACCTAGGACTACCCCTCTCCCCGCATAAGCTGCCGCCCTCTGCTTTTCAGCCTGTCGTCGACCGATGCGACACCTATCTGGCTGGCTGGTGTGCCCTACTCCTCTCGCGTGGAGGCAAATTAGTTCTCCTCTCTGCCATCCTAGGCAGTCTCCCCACATATTTTATGCTTTGTTTTTCTCTGCCCGTCTAGGTTATTGAAGCGATTGATAAACGTAGACGCACTTTCTTCTGGTCCAACGATGAAACCTGCTCTGGGGCTAAATGCTTGGTTGCTTGGAATAAAGTGTGCACTCCTAGAGATGCAGGTGGTTTGGGTGTTAAAAACCTTCGTGCACAAAATTTTTGTTTACTGCTGAAATTTGCCTACAAATTTTTACACTCCACCTCCCTCCCTTGGAAGGATTGGGTTTTGCATCACTTACCTCTCCACATTGGCTTTGGCAAGAACAGCTCCTTTCTTGCTAAGACTATTTTCAAACACCTTCAGAACTTGAGAGAGATTTCCCAGTGCATTGTTGGAGACGGTTGCTCCACCTTCTTCTGGTTAGATCAATGGCTAAAGCCAGAACCTCTGGCTATAGTCTACCCAACCCTTTTTTCCCACCATACAAAACAAAATGACTTGGTAGTTACAATTATGCAGGAGGGGATCGAACTTGCTCTTCGTAATCGGCTAACCACTACTGTGATTGCAGAACTTGCTTCTCTAAACTCTTTGTTGCAGGTTTGTGCTCTCTCGCAGGTTCCGGACTCTCGCCGCCTGCTCAACGGGTCCGCCTTCTCGACCCGGGGTGCGTATGCTGCTCTCTCGGATCATCTCTCTGATCCCACGCTCGCCGCCATTTGGGACTCAAAAGTGCCCAAAAAGGTTATGATCTTCGGATGGCTCTTCTACCTCAACCGTCTCAACACCCGGAAGAACTTGCATAAAAAAGCATCCTGGATATAGAAGCTTGTCCAAGATGTTCTCACCAAGTTGAAGATCGCGAGCACCTGTTCTTTACATGCCCGGTTGCTCGGGGCATTTGGCAGGCTACCTCCATTCGCCCGTGCTTTACGCCTATTAGTGACCTCTTTTCTACGAGGTTACCAACTGCTTTGCCAACTTCAGTCCGCTCCTTCATGCTCCTAATCGTCCTATGGAAGATCTGGGATGCACGGAACAAAAAAGTCTTCCAGGGAATAGACCTTCACACTGCCGATTCCATTTGGGCTATTATTGATGACATAACTATATGGGCTCCTCGTCTCAAAACCGAGAGCCTAAAGGAACACGCCGGGCTGTGGCGTGACTTCCTCTCCTCACAAAACTTGTGAGCCATGTACTCTTCTGCTGTGTTTGAAATATATTCAGGTGGGGAGCCCCCCCCCCCCGGTGACCATTTCAAAAAAAAGAGTACCAATGAGATCCGCAATGAAAAACTCATGTCTCTTGTGTTTCAGGGAAGTAGCAAAAATTGTTCCACGAAGGTGGAAGTTTGGCAATGATGCCTCCGGCAATAAATTTTTCCGGCAACACACACTTGAATTACTCAAGTTCTTTTGCGAGCGACTGCACCTCATGAGCCTGCTGTACAACAGAGTGCTCATCAGTCATCTTATAGTCATAGAATTGCTCCATGACGTACAACTCGTTGCCGGCGTCCGAGGCACCAAACTTGGCCTCGAGCGCAGCCCACATGTTCTTGCCGTTTTCAAACAACATATACGAGTCCATAATGGAATCATCCAGAACACTCAGAAGAGCGTCTTTAAAGAGAGTATCGATCTTCTCAAAAGCTTCTAGTTGTGCTGGATTAAGATCGCCCTCGGGCTTGCCCTTGGTGGCATCATAGCAGCCCATGGTCTGAAATCAATAGACTGCTCTTGTGCGCCACCTCTTATATTGCGCCCCCTTAAAGGCGGGGGGCTTCAGATGCGCAGCAAAACCACTCGGAGTAAATTGCCTATAATTAGGTTTTTGGATTGTTGGAAATACGAGCAAATTACTACAAGATTTAATCCGAATAAATAGAAGATAAATCATGACTACAGTAGCAGATATTAAACTAATTGTGCGAACTAGCATAGTAGATAAACAGATCACATCTAGGCACATACTAGAAACATGAATTCTACAACGATCTCGAACAGGAAGGATGGAATCACATACGGTGCAGCGGGAGCAGCACCGCCGGCGTTGACGTTGTCGCCCATGTCGTCGAGGATGAGGTTGCTGAGGTCAGGGAAGAAGTCGTCGTTCGCAAAGTCATCGCTGCCAGCAGTCGCGCGAGTGCGCTCCCCAAAAATATGATCGCCCCTCTCCCGTACAGGATTACGAGAGGCGGGGTTCCAGCAGCCTGCTGTCCCTTCTCCTGGTGCACGCCGAAAGGAGGGATGGAGAAGACTTGCTTGGCGGCGCAATGATCTGGAACGGTGGTGAGAAACCATACGAAAAACCGGCGGCGGCTAGGGTAGACGTCTGCCTAACTATATAGTGCGGGCCGGACAGGTCGTAGGAGTAAACCCCACATCCGAGTCGTCACAATCCAAAAGAATCGGAAACTGTTCAGTAATTAACGCGTCCGTTAATTATTAATTAATGACTCATTATTTTTTCCTGAGCAGCAAAAATATAGACAACGTGCATAGCTCTGTCCTCGGTTCGGCTCAATCCCGCAACCCGCGGTGTGGCGCGGCGAACGAGGAGGAGGAGCGCGCGTGTAGGTCTCCTCTTCTCATGCTCATACAAGTGGTAGAAGAGCTCACCTTATAAAGAGGTGCAACTCTCTCTCAACTTCCGGGGTGGGACTAAACTTTAGTCTCACTCACTCTACTCACATGTGTGCATGAATGGGCCAAGAGAATTTCAGAATTTTAGTTGGGCTTTGGGCCAAAGGCCTACTAGCAAAATTCCAACACTACTATACGTACAAGAGCCCTATGTTGCAGTCTATTGATGCGACTATCTACAGCTCCACGACGGCGGTGGTCACCGAAAGGTCTTCAGGATGACTCATCTCTCTTGATCCAGTGGTGACTTCAGGGGTGAGATACAAATTATGGACGAGGCTTGACGCAGAGGGATGGTTGTGCAGTGGCGATGATCGCACCGCACGTAGCTGCTGAAAAGTGGCGGCAACAACATATGAGTGATTTCGTTGGTGGTGTTACTCGAGCACCTGATCGGGACGAAAGGCTAGGTCAAACCCTAGTGGTTATACCTGGCAATGGCGATGCTTTTTCTTACGCCGTTACCTTGGTGAAGGCATTGCTTGAATACGCTCGAACTGATTCTTCAAGGTAAAAACCTAGATTCTGACCTTGTGGTTAGATCTGGTGACGCCGACACTTGATTGTTGCTCCCTCCCTTCCTAAAGGCGTTGATTTTGAAGAATCCCATCGTCCATGTGGTGTAATGAAATAGTTGGTACGAATATGATCATCGTTGTAGTTTGTTGATCATAAATCTGAACGCTTTGAAGTTTTTTTTTCTCTCGCTTACGCTTAGTTTTGGTCTTATATGACTTTGTTAATTGCTAGCATTTTCGTGTGTGTGAGTTGGTGTTGCATGTGCACATCCTAGCTGTGTAGAAGCCTGGTGTGTGCTCACTATGTTATGTATCTTCTTACTGCTTCATTTTGAGCCAATAAGATTCACCCATTATCGAAAAAAGGGGCCCCTGTGCTAATGCAAGATCAAACAAGCTATGTGTAACGAAGTCAAGCCGGCTCCGACAGTAGGGTGGTAGTAGCGGCGCACCACGGACTCGTCTGGTGCCAGAAAACGATCGGCTCTTCAAGGTTATATACAAATGCAATCTCTCATTTTCAGTATACAGAATACTCCCTCCGTCCGGTGAAGAGTGTACATCTAGAGATTTTAAGACAAATTATGGACTTAAGTAAAAAAAATGCATTGAAAAGGTGCAAACCAATATCTCTCCTCTTTAATTACCCAAGCCCCAATATAACAGATTTCAAAATGATTCAGATCACGTAATGAAAGGAAGTTTGTTTCAGAATAATTGGAATCACGGATCTTTCTTGTTCAATCTTTGCCATCTTCAGAAGGATTGGAAGTACAGATGTTCCTTGTTTCTTCCTTGTTGAGAATTAGCACACACGCGTGGCCTACTGCAGCGGAAACAAAGTAATCTTAGCACCCCTTCAAAGATCATTGCTTAGCACGGAAGAAAAATATGCAACAACACATATGCAAGAAATAACTCTGGCAACATAGTAGACGCTCCTCAAACGATGTCTGGACAGCAGCAGAACATCAACACACATATGACACCAGATTTTTTAACATGGAAAACCCTCCAAATTGGGGTAAAAATCATGGGCCGAAGCCATCTAAATCTTCTTCCACTATTATCAAATATGGGATATAAAAAGTTGTTGACAACATTGTTTAAATTCGTGGAGGTCGGCTCGAGGTGTCTTGCCTCCTCCTCTCTTTTGACAGGCTATTGCCTCCTTGTTAATGTAATTCCGTGGGGTTCCTCCCTCTTGAACGGAATTCCGTGGGTGTTACGGTGTTGTACTCGACCACGCCCCCCACAACCTTGTTGCGTGCCCGCCGCTCCTCGCCATGCCCCAGCTCAGTCATCATCAACACCGTGCTCGTGAACCATTTGCGGCAGCACGCTGATGAGCCACTTCTTTCCAGCATGGGTCAAAGAATGATCATCCTTGCATTAGCACTTCGGGCTGGGGGCTTCATTTGAGCATGGCCGCTGTCGCCGGAGGAGACGAGTCTGGTTTATATAGAGTCGGCCTGAGGGCTAATGATCAGAACCAAGCGCTGCCACCAGCTGTGTTTATGGACATAAGAACTGGAAACAGGCTGCCGGTACTGTGCTGACATATGGATGTCAACTGTCAAACCATGTTCAGGTTTATAATGTTAGGCATCTTCCAATTTACGATCTAAATATAAAGTACTCCTTGGGTCTGATATTAGCAAGTCCCATACCTAATATAGAAAAAGCAAGCAAACAACTTCCTTGTCAAGGAAACCACACATTGTCAAAATGTTTCAGTGAGGAAGTAACCAAGCCAAGCAAATAGCAAAAGAGAAAACAAGGCTGACTTGTCGATACCTTGATCTTATATTTGAGTCGAGCTTCAGCTGTAGGAAATTTCTATTTTGTTCTTCCCCCTTGGGTCTGATATTGCCGTGGATCATTTTTATTGGCCTCCTTCCTCTTCCTCTTTTCCCACTTCCTCTGGAGCTTCAAACGCCTCTTTGTCAAATACCTTCCCTTCCTGGAGGGCTCCACCTCCTCAAACTCAAACTTGGGTTTCCTATCTGTAGACAAAACAAGATTCAGGGAATCATAATTCATAGGTAGCCCATCTAATATCCCAAGAATTCACAAATGGGTAGAGGGGTTTAAGCATTCACTAGGAGAAACAGCATCAGATCTGGAATAAGTAGAAGGGGAAATATGATGACACTAAATTCAATTTGTCGTGGATGAAATATGATCAAAGGTAAGTTATGTCTATGTACTTGCTAGACACTTCAGAGTTCAGACAATAAGTTGAGTGACTAAGTAGGCAACACTTGACAAAATCAAGTCCAGTGATAAATCATAGGGAAAATGCAACCATATAATTAAGCCAAGAAGCTGCAACTGGTAAATTATGGCACTTCATAAACAAGCAGATAAACTACAAATCTGGTCATGTGGTGAGCATTGAGCATTGAATTGAGAATCGAAAGAGATAAGAATCAGCAAAACGGTTTCACTACCCAAGGGAGGGATGGGAAGGATCAAAAGAGATTAAGGAATAAGGAGTACGAAATAAGCAGCCAACTTTCTCAAATCTTACAATCTTGGATAACACACAAATAGTTCAAGTCCCAAATGTAATGAATCAATGTCTAGCCACTTTTAGTTGTAATTAATGCACTCTATGCAGAGGCACGATTCAGGAGACCCAGGACTAACATGTAACTTAAATAATACAGGATGCATGTAACTCAACATTCAGCACAACACATAGATTAAAATATCACAAGCTAGCTGTATCCATCAGCTGGCTACTAATGCATGATTTACAGTATCCAAAGAAAACTTGATTTCTACCAAACTCGGAACTATCTGCTGTTCAAAAACTCGATTAGCAGAAACACAAGCTAAAATTTTCACAAAATCATGGAGTTGCTAACTAAGCTCTTCACCAAAAACCGAGCAGTCAATCAGAATATTATTAATAGATCAGGGTCTAAGTTTCAGAAATAATATGGAAACTTGAACGTTGTATGTTATTCCTCTTAGCACAAGGTGTTGTTACAAATCTGAAATCTCTACAGCTATACACTACACATGAGTATATATATATATATGAAAGAAACCTCTCTTCAGTGTTTCCAACTTTCCGTAGACGTGCACAAGAGTCAATGCATGTATGTTGGCATACTCAACTTCTGCCATGTGCCTAGTGCCTCTCAGAACATCAATTAAATCACTGAATCGAACAGCACTAGCTGCCTCCAGTACATTGCTCAACTAGTACTGTAAGCAACATCTTTTGCAAGTGTTATATAATCTGGTGGAGTCCACCAGAGAATTATGCAGAGAGCGAGCAAGACCTAATAGCTACTGAACATATTATGTTCCATACCAAGTGCATGACAACACACCAAGGTTCTTTTGAGTATTCTATACACGTTTTGTTGATAAAACCAGCAGTTCTCATGTACAACCCAATGTATCATGCAGATGAGCTTCAGGTCATTCCAAGTACATGATTCAACAAGCTAAGAAAACAAATGCTCACTATATATAGGTACCATCTAGTTTAATGCAGTTATAGCATTTTGATGGAAGGGCAAGAGATGCTCTCTGGAACAGCAAAACCATCGATTTCTTCCAGACTAATGTTGACCATTTTAGCTCTGGCCACAGGGTCTCTAGAAACTTAGAAACTGAATGATTGATTATATTTGTCTGGAAGAGAAGCACAAATATGAGAAGCACAAGGAATAAGCGACCACATCACTTGAACTGGATATCATTAAAATAAACATACTAGAGAAATAATCCGATCAAAAGTCAGGATTATGGCCATGTGGTAATTGCAGAGCATTGAATTTAGGATTGAAACAGGTAAGAATAAAAATACCTGATAGCCGGATGCAAGGTGAAAGTAGCATGTTTTGGGATGGGTTAAGGAGTGCGAAAGAAGCAGCCAACTTTCGCAAATTTTGTTGTGACAGGAGAAGGATTGCCGTTGTCCAGAACTCGTTTGACGATTCATTGCGAAGTTTACAAAAATATCAAGACAGGCCTGCAAGAAAAATGACAAAGAAAAGCTCCAGTCTCTGGAACAGCAAAACTATCGATTTCTTCCAGATAAATGTAACCATTCTAGCTCTGGCACGATGATCAGCACAGGATACATGGTCTCAGCTTGGAAACTGAATGATTGATAATATTTTTGTGGAAGAGAAGCACAAGGAATAAGCGATCACATCACTTGAATCGATACTGAACATCATCAAAATAAGGGGACATACTAGAAGAACAATCGGATCAAAAGTCTCTAGGCACTAGGATCTCACTCAGTAGAAACAAGCCAAAATTTCACCACCAAGCAAGCATGGTCTATGAAGCGTAAATGAACATACACGAGCACTTATGGCAGCCCAAACAGGTAACAAAAATTCACTTTAATCTACTCGCAGAAAGCGCGAGCATGGGAGATATCATCCCCTGGATCTCCTGCAGCGTGTGCTGTATCTTAATCTCCTCCACGACCATCCGCTTAAGGTTCCTGATGCACCCCCTCAACTTCCCCCCATCCTCGCTTATGATATCCTCCGCGCGCATCTCCAGCACCTTGTTCGCCACCCCAAGCAACAGCCTTGCGTACCTCGGCAGGGTCGCGTTGCGATGCAGGAAGTCGAGGAGAAGCCCGAGCTCGGCCACGTCCAGATTCCCGATGCATCTCACCAGCTTCCTCCTCGCGACCAGCTCCTCCATCACCGCCACGACGCTCCTCGGATTGTTCTTGGCTAATGCTGAAACCAGAGCATCCTTGTGCCTGAACTTCCTCAGCAGCTTGTCGTGCTCTGCGAACTTCGCCTTCTTGGGCCTTGAGATCACGAAGTCGCCCTGCTTGGCCTTTTCATTCTGGCCGCGGAGGAAGTATCTGTAGTAGCTCGGCTTGAGCGCCTGCTTCTCTGGCTTGGGCATTGTCCAGGCGAACTCGCTGCTTACAACCTCCTCTTCCACCTCCTCTGTTGCATTCTTCTTCCTTCTGCGCACAAAGATGTCACCCTTTGAAGACCCGGCAACAAGCACCGTCCCACACGGCGAGCAAGCCACGGACAGCAATTCCTTGGGATACCGCATCGAGTGTGTCATCTTGAGCTCCCCATAATCAAAGCACTTCACATAACCATCACTCCCTGCGCTAAGCAGCCGAGTTTCCCCAGTGGCGCCCATCTTCCCGAGCGCGAGCGCGAAGATTGTCTTGACATGGCTCTCCACCGAGTGCACGAGCCGGCCACCACCAATCACATCCCAAATCTTGACCGTGGTGCCTCCGGCCGTGGCAAGCAACCCGCCGGACGGCAGGAACAGCACGCTCTCCACCGAGGCGCCATGGGATAAGGACAAAGCGGGGGCCTTCCCCGTGCGGGCGTCCCACAGCTTGACGCTCTGGTCGTAGGAGCCGGTGGCGAAGAGGTTGTGGTCGACGGGGGACGGCGCGCCGGCGCGGATGTAGTCGCGGTGGGCGGCGGGGACGGTGAAGACGGGCGTCTCGGAGGGGACGTCCCAGTAGGCGAGCAGCGCGTCGTCGCCGGCGGTGAGGAGGTGGACCTTGTCGCCGCCGGCCTCCGGGTAGCGGACCACGCGGGTCTGCGCGGCGTGGGCGGAGAGGGTGCGGAGCGGGCCCGCGGTGGGCTTGTCGACGCGGAAGACGCGGACGACGCCCCTCCCGTCGCCGGCGGCGAGCAGCGCCCCGTCGCAGCGGAAGGAGGGCGAGAACGCGGCGCCGTCCTTGCAGACGGTCGTCTTGGGCCGCGGCGAGAGCGGGTCGCCGGCGAAGAGGTGCACGGCGGAGGACCAGGCGGCGGCGAGCGTGGGCCTGGCGTGCGCCGGGGAGAAGGCGAGGTGGGTGACGGAGAAGGCGGTGGAGCCCGTGTCGAGCGTGGAGGAGCGGAAGTTGCGCCAGTAGGCGGCCTCCGGCGAGAGGCGGTTGGCGTTCCCGTGGGACGGGAGGAGCGAGGTGTGCGGCGCCGCCGGGAAGAGCGGCTTCGTGGTGTCGGCGGCCATGGCGGCGGCGGGTGGACGGGCGGCGGCGGCGGGGTGGACGAGAGGAACCCTAGCAGCTGCTGCAGGCGGACGGGGGGATGGACAGGAGGGTTTATGGGTTTAAGTGATGGGCCGCGTGGGAAAAAAGGCTTTGCTGCGCGTCTTCAAGAATTTCGGCCCTGTAGAAGCCTTAACGTTTTATACCGAAATGATCCCAGGTTTTTTCCTCTAAACAGGATGGGCCAGCTTCTAAAGGAACAGCGAAAATGCTTCACATCAGATTTTTTTAAAAGACTTAACAAAGTAGAATACAAACTAGTTTTTGAAATACGAATTTTCGTATTATTTCAAAATCTGTTTGACGAAACTATTGTGAAACTGTGCGTGGAATACTTTTTTAAGTTTGTTGGTGTATGTTTAAAAGGTTGAGATCGAATGAAATATGTCTGAAATAATTGAAACGTGTGTGAGAAAACTATGAGTTGAAAGTGAAATTGTTTTTCAAACAATTGAAGATTGTGCTAAATGTTTTTTCAAACTGATTTTTGTGTGCGGAATGTTTCTTAAAATGATTTAAATATGACATAAATAATTGAAAATAGCATGAATATTTATGATTTATATTTTTAATGTTTTGTAATATGTAGAAATAGTTTAATTTGTGCTTCTGAAATTTTGGTAAAACTATTCCCAAAGTTTTGTATATCACTGATATTTTTGGAAAAATTTGAACCAAAAAAAAAGATATTATATCAAAGTCTTTTTGAGACTTTTGAGATAATTCTTTTGAATTTTTTAAATCTTTTACCATTATTTTGGATTTTGTCAAAATAAATAAATGTTATTAGTTATTGTTTCTGGTATATGAATAGTGAAAAGCAAATTCATATACTGAATATGTACTATTCAGAATACCAAGTATGCTATACATGTGGCGGCTACATATTATTGATGGAACCTATAGAAAATGACTTCAGCCGAGCTATACTATTTTGCTTCTCGTTTGTTTCCAAGTACTCGTCGGTATAGAGGAAGCGCGAATAGATACAATAGTGACGCTCACCGCAAGTGGCGGAGGACAATCTTTGGCTGGTGCTGGTTGGCTGATTATCCATGAGCGGAACACATTTGTTGAAATCTCCTGTTGAACACCGCCGTTCTAAGGACCAATCCATCTGCCTAGTACCGGCGTCAGGTCGGAGTGACGTGTATGTACGTGTGACAAAATCACAAAATGTGTCATATATTGTAGTTGTAGCTATACACGACAAAGGGTCAGCCAGCCATGCCCCAGGCCGAGGCCCTGGCTGCATGGGGCCTTACGCCACCCCTGCGTCAGCCATCTTTCCAAGTTAAACCACGAGCATATAAGAACAACATTGATCCGGCAAAAAGCTCAGCTGCACATGCAAGAACGTCAAGATCACTGATTGTGGAGTTCCTAAATTAAGTACTCGTCGATCTTGAACGCCAGCCAAGCAATGAGGCTCATCATCTTGGATGACTAAAGCAGCAAAAAAAAATGACTTGATTGAAGTTGTTGCCCACATGGGCATGTGGCACTCACTTATTCGCCCTGCGTAATAATTCCTGTTGGGATCCCTGCAGGTGGCCCGAGCCAGAAGAAACGAAGAAGATGCATGGGCGCTCTATGTTGTCGGTGCCTTTCGAATCGACCGTGCGGGAGCTCCCCCATGGTCGACCGTTTCTATCAAGTTGTCTTTGCCATTCTTTTCAAACTCATAATTTTTCTAGGCACTCTCCAAACTCTTTCTTTTAGCTCCTCTTCAAACTTATTTTTTAAGTTTTCTTTTTTGAGAAACACCTTTTTTTAGGTAATCTTCAAACTTACACAAAGATGACAAATCCCATCAGATGCAAAAAGAAACAGATATGGAATTCAGCCCGACCCATAGTTTGACAGAGATCAATCCAGCCCATCTAAGCACCGGGTCCCATTTCAGGCCCAAAAATACCCAAACGTTATCCTCCTGCTCCTCCGCTCTCCGCTCGACTGGTAGCCACGGACCCAACCCACCAGAGAGCATGGCGGCAGCAGCGACGGCGGCGCCGCCGCCGGCGGTCGCCACCGCGCTCTCCGCGCTCCTCCGCCGCGGCGCGAGCCGAAGCCATTCCCTCCGGGTCTCCTCTCGCCCCAGGTGCGTCTCCTCGGACGCGGTCGCGGAGGCTGAGCCTGCGCCGGCGCGGAGGGGAGGCCACGCCGGGACCCGCCTGGAGGAGGCCGTGCCGGCCGCGGAGGGGCGGTCGCGGGTCGACGCGTGGATCTCCGCGCGGCTGGGCGGCGGGGGCGTTAGCCGCGCCCGCGTGCAGGCCAGCATCCGCGCCGGCCTCGTCGCCGTCAACGGCCGCCCCGTCTCCAAGGTGCTAGGAAGTTTACATCTTCTCGCCGTTGCAAAATTCAGCTAGGAAGCTTCTTAAGCATTTCTTATCTGTTATTAATTGTTCTCTTAAACCAGAGTGCTCCTGTATATTGGAAAACAACAGTTGTGAGCTCAAACTAGAAATATTCATGCTAAACAGCTGAGGAGACAATGCATTGCATGATACAAAAATAGTGCAAGTTTCGGTGCAGACGCCGTGGGTTGGTAGCATTTGATGGTATTCTAAAGCTGGCTTGCTTTGCGCTTCTGCACGTAGTAGGTTTCGCAGACGGTGAAGGGAGGGGACAAGGTCAGCTGCACCGTGTCGGAGCTGCAGCCGCTGAGGGCAGAGGCGGAGGACATCCCGCTGGACATTGTTTACGAGGATGAACATCTTCTCGTTGTGAACAAACCGGCTCATATGGTATGCACTATCTTTTGTAGTGATATGGAGGAGCAAGATTTACTTGTAGTTACCTTGTTCTTAGGAATGTCTCAATAAGGTTTTATCACTTTTATGTACACTAGTTTGTGGAGAACATATTTTCTACATAGCTGGACCTTCAGCATGAGACTTATGAGCTTAATGAGGGTGTCTAGTTAAACGAGAAACATAATGATTAAAAAAATATCCAGTAGATAACCACACATACAGTTGATGAGAAGTCTCTGGCTACCTGTAAAATCAGTGTATACTGAAAGGTAACTCGTTCTACTTCAAATTTTGAGGCTTGTTCATTCACGTGTTTTCCGTAGTACATCGACATTCAAGTTAATGTTGGTTATACTGTCCTGTTAATGACCTTTTCCACAAAACATTGCCCCCATCCTAATTCTATTTAATTTTTTAAACTCTTACATGCAGTTTTCTTTCTACTGGTAGGGAGAATAATTATTCTTGCATTCTATGTGTTTTGACTTTTAGGTTGTTCACCCAGCACCAGGGAATGCAAATGGCACCTTAGTCAATGCTATACTTCACCACTGCAAGATTTCAACTTTTACCTGTTTAGCACGCAGTCCAATTTATGATGAGTGCCCTGAATCTTCAGATGATGATGTTGACGTATTTGATGTTGACCAATTTACTATTGGTGAAGTAAGTTCAGAGGTCCGCGAAGCTATTGTGCGCCCTGGTATTGTGCATAGGCTTGATAAGGGGACAAGCGGACTTCTTGTTGTAGCTAAGGTATTGCCCAGTCGGTTCTGTCCCAAAATATAAACACTAATAGCTTCCCATAGGACTTGCATATGAAAATGAAATTGTTATTGTTTACCTATTAACATTGGTCTCTCTTATTTGTTGTATCAAGTTTGTTATGGACTTACTTTGGATTCACCTTGTTGACAGGATGAGCATTCACATGCTCAATTAGCAGAGCAATTTAAGTTGCATACAATAAGTAGGGTATACATCAGTCTTACTTGTGGTGTACCTAGCCCAAATTCTGCCAGAATTGAAGTTCCTATATCTCGTGATCCTAACAACCGGATACGTATGGTTGCTGCTCCTGGATCAGGCCACAGATATGCGAAGCATGCTGCTAGTAGGTGATTCATGCTGCTTCTCCAAAGCTGTTTAGTTAAAATATAAATACTTACTAGGACAGCCAAGCATACATACTAAAATAATGTTTCTGAATAAATACTTCATGATTTTCTTTTTAAAAGAAAGTTCTTCTAGTTAAAATGATCTGTTGTCCCTAAAGGCAAGTTCTTCTGGATGAAACCAGCCTGATGTCATAGTCATACAGGCAAGATGACCAAAAGGTTCATACTGTTTAGATTATTATGCTGAGTAGTGTGAAGAGGGATTAATTCAACTTAATTCCTTGCTTTTGACTCCTTACTCCTAGCATTAGCTGTGCTGGCGAAGAGTTATGAAGTTAAACCTTGCTGTTTCATGTAATTATACATAGCTCGCTCACAAGAGTAGAACTTCTCCACATAAATACTGTCCCCATCATTTTATTTTGAAATACTATATATTGCTTATGCAACTTCCAAATGTTTTCAAGCTTGGTTGCTTAGTTTTTTCTTCTCAAGACCAGAAATTTATTTCTCTGCTATTTCAAGAAATTTTACAGGTATAAAGTAAGAGAGGTCTTTTGTGCTGGTGGGTCTGCACTGGTAGAGTGGAGATTGGAGACAGGGCGCACTCACCAGGTGATACATTACATGATAGTCTCATATTTTAAGAACTAACTACAATATTTGTTCGAATTTGTCGTGGCTTAAAAAGCATTCTAGGCAACGGTTGGAATTCTGAATTATATACAGTGTACATCTCAATGTTGGAAAATGATTCTCAAATGCAACCACTTATTTTATCTTGTTAATTATCCCGCACCAACCGGTTTTCAGATCCGGGCACATGCGAAATATCTAGGGAACCCCCTACTTGGTGATGAAACATATGGAGGTACCAAAAGCATGGCATTGTCACTTTTGAGACCCAGAACTCCTTCAAAATATCACGGTGATCTTACAAATCTGGTATCAAAGATAGACAGGCCATGTCTCCATGCTGCATTGCTCGGGTATGTATTATCCAAGATGCATCTTACTGACATTTTTCTTGGGTCTCATTTTCCTTTTAGGAATTTTTTCTTGCATTTGACTTTGGTTATTGTTTCCTTGACAGATTCAAGCATCCCCACTCTGGAAAGGTACTTGAGTTCTCATGTCCCCCTCCAGATGATTTTACTGAGGTACTTGATGAGTTGCGTCGTGTTACACCGACAAGTGAAGGCCAAGATAGCGACAGTGCTGCTCAAGTGTGATTAATGCAAATGGAGAACACAGAAAATGCTGCTTTGGATATGCGATGTTTGACCTGAAGGTGTTTGGACTTGTGCATCTCTGAGTGAATGGCCAAACTGACAGAGTGGTCTTCAAGCTTTTCGTCATGTTCAACCAGAGATCACCACTACACCAAGGAAGACTTCAGGAATTTTGACAAGTCTTGGAAACATATTTTTAGTGCTCTTTTTCTATGTTGAAGGAACCTAGGGAAAATGCATGGTTAATTAAGCGTGTTGAAAGCATTTTAGCACAATTTGATGTGTGTGCACTGTACAGAGGTGTAAAATACACTGAAACACAATGCTCTTGTGAAATGGAAATTTTGGCTTACATCAAAACCTGCTGCTTGTTGGAGATCAGGTGGTTGGTATCACACTAGGCCGAAAACGAAGAACAAATAACTTTCGACGCGTTTGGATCGCCCCAGGTAATGTATTCAGTTTGCCTCTCCATCGCCGGAGTTGGGCACAACTTGTTGTAGAAGACAGTCGGAAATTTGTCGTGCTAAGGCCCCATAGGACCAGCATCCCAGAACAGCAACCGCCGCCGACGAAAAATAACGTAGATCGGAAGGATCCAAACTGAAGACACATGAACATAGACGAACAACGACGAGATCCGAGCAAATCCACCAAAGATAGATCTGCCGGAGACACACCTCCACACACCCACCAACGATGCCAGACGCACCGTCGAAATGGGGGCTAGGCGGAGAGACCTTTATTCCATCTTCAGAGAGCCGCCGACGTCTCACCTTCTTGGGCAGGACACAAACCCTAGCAAGATTGAAAAAAAAAACGGACTAAAAACGGAGCCCTCCCGCCGGCCCTTGCCAGGATCTATCGCGCCTCCATGGCCCTAGAGCCACGGGAGACGAGGCGGACCTGCGTCGGCGCTGGCGAGAGGCAAGAACCCTAACTTTCTTTCTTGGAGGAGGAGGTGGCTCAGCTAGTGTGCTATTGTTCTTCACACGTACATCCAACCTCTAGTTGGTTCTCAGAATATTTTATAAATAGCCCATAAAACAAATGCATGCCCTAACACACAAAAAGAATGTGATCCCTCTTTGTTTTAGTGGAAAAGCCGGTTTTATTACCGAAATATCAGGTATCTTTTGTAGGTCCCTTGGTAGGGCCAGAAGTACGTACTCCAACAGTTGGCCCAACCAGGTTTTATGAGCGCAAGCCTCCCTAACTAAATTATGAGCTCGAAACTGCTCCACACAGGACAGTGTATGGACGATAAGTGCATGACCAGAGGATCCAGCGGCCATTGCTCAGCTGTGCTCAAGATTCGTCGGCTCGATTTAATCGTCGTGCATGAGTCATCCAAACATTGTTGTCCCCGTAGCATTGCTCTTGTGAGCTACTTTATTGGACGTCCAGTGAAACCGGCTTCACCAAACAATGTTGGAATTAGTGCACCAAGCCTTCGGGTGCTCTACAAGAGCCCCCTGGCCGAGAAGTCCTTTACTTCCTCATTCAACTTTCCCCAACAACCTCGTTATTCATCTTGAAGATAAGCCATTCACATGGATCTGCTTAGTTAGTTCTAATGACTGTTCATCCGCAGCTTCTAGTCGAACGTCACTGGAGAAGATGACAAGCTCTTGCAACAAAATTGTCATTGTGGTCATGAATAATCACACCGTCGCCACCTCTTGCTCCAGTCCATGGGAATGCTTCATCAATATTGATCTTGACATTGTCAATCAGAGCCACAACCCTGCGAAGAGCTTCGGATGTCCGAGTTCTCTTCCTCAACCATGAAATTTTTTCATCTAGCCACCCTCTTCAG
Source organism: Triticum aestivum (assembly GCF_018294505.1). NCBI lineage: Eukaryota > Viridiplantae > Streptophyta > Magnoliopsida > Poales > Poaceae > Triticum > Triticum aestivum. The sequence continues at coordinate 717,921,488 of NC_057812.1, read as the reverse complement.
GTCTTCTATTTCCATCTCATCTCTCACTTTTTTTTGAAGCCTGCCACAACTAGCAATTAAAAACACTGAGAAGGGCATGGTTGTGTGCATTCATTCTACCCAGCCAATCTAATAGCGACCCTTGAAAGCCTGACCGATGGCGTCTTGGTAGAACGTCAGGTACCTTCATGCATGTGTTGTATGAGGGAAAAATCAGAAAGGATGACAAATTATTAAACTAATTTGTAAGAGGCGTAGTACAATTATTATTATTATTTTATATTTTGAGTATGTGTAATAGATGAAAACATGCATCATGTGAAAAATAAACTTTAATATTATTGATTTTTCTTACTTTATAATAAATAATTTGAAATGAATTTTGATTACAAATAGCAATAGTCAACTGGAATTTCTACTTATTACTATACATCGACACCTTCCTCATAATAGGTCAATAAAAAAGGTTTGTGATTAGACATAAAAGTCATCGAAGGGATGATGCTGACGATTAGTCATCTCATAATATGTTTACATTGCCGCAAGAGGATTTAACAACGATGATTGTGATACCTTTATAGTGAGTAGACATTTTTTTATATGTACGCACCCTGCAGATTTAATGTGCAAAATGTTTATATTTATAATAAACTTTTTTACTTATTTATAATTTATTTTTGTTAACACAAATTTCAATGAGCATATTTCATATAGTTAAGTATTAACATACAGTTCAAATATTTAACATTGTTAGTACATTTGCTTCAAATTAAAACCGTATTGTGCGGCAAAGTTATGTTGTTGTCTCTTAATATATATTTTTTATAATAAACACATTCATTCCATTGAATCTCTTTTATACAAAAATAAACAACAAATAGAAAAAATCACATTCTTCTGTGGATTAATATGTGTCAGTTGATGAATTAGTGTACTTGCAGGCGTTCAGGTCCAATTTTAAATATCTAAAGAGCTCTAAGTGTATTATCTAACAAATATGTTCACAAAGGTTTCTAGAATGTATGATTGCCACAAATATGTATCGAAAGAAGAACAATTTGGTAGTTTCTAGAAATCTAATAGCACTTCTAATGGTGATATCTTAGACGTGAAACACATACGAGATGGTTACTGAATTTGCAAAAAAGAAAAGAAAAGGATGGTTTTGAAGTAGAAGAGAGAGAGAGAGAGAGAGAGAGAGAGAGAGAGAGAGAAAATGTTCTTATCTTGGCTAAGCGGTGATCTCTTAGTACAGGAGATAAGATAATTCACCTCAATTGTACAAGATCTCATACTTACATAAGTTTTAGTTTTAATTTCCCATAATTTGAACATGCAAACATTATTTATTAGACATGACACTAAGAGATGATTCATTGCCTATTTTTTTCTCCAATTGACTTGAATTGCATGAGAAAAGACTGTCTTATCAAACACTATACATGCTCTAAGGTCAATTTTAAAGTCCCAATCAAAATTAGTGGTTGTGTCTCCCATAAATTTCCCTTTGGCACTGACCTGCTTTTTTACAATTGTGTTGGCATGCGAAATCGCCGTGCAACACCAGTATATTTGTCCTGCTTTCATGACGATTTTTTGGTACCAGACCTGGGGTTTGTTGGAGATCCAGTGACCAGAGGGCTTGGTCTACACCAATCTCGTACGTGATGGCGTGCATGTGCCCTTATGTGTCGCTCATAGGGGGTTAGCACTCATCGAGGGTGTTGCAGCATGGTCCTGTCTCTTTCCCTTTGTTGTCCTTGCTGCGTGGGATGTGCCCTTATGTGGGGATGGCTCCGCGGTGCAAGGTCGCGGTAGGGTCCAGTATCTTTTCCTTGGTTTTCTTATATGTGCTGAAAGTTACCTCCTTGCATTTAGCTGGTGTGTCCATATCATTCCATACGTCATCTTCAGGATCCTCATAATTTCTCTATAGTTGATTATCATTGTCACAATTAGCCCAAAACTTCCTTTAAACGGTAAGTTTGTCAGTTTGCCCAATCTTTCTCAATCCTAAGGGACAATTGGAGCTGGTATCATGCCACGATAATCACCAGTAGTTACTTAATGCACTGCTACCATGATTGCTCGGGTAGCGCCTTGGTTGCTCTCCAAGATTGGACTTTAGCGGAAGCTTTGCTTGGCTATGGCCAATACCGGTGACGATGAGGCCTTCGAGCACCATTTTCCTTGCTAGAGTCATTACCTAGAAGCTTCTTCTCCCTCTGTGAACTTGAAGGTTTCTCTAGACTATTTGTGAGGCAAGTCGGTCTTATTAACGATGTTTGTTTTGTTGGAAGCTAGGTTACGAGTGGTTTGAAACGGATTCGGCGCAACTCTTTGGTGACGGGTCTTGATGTTTGGAGCTTCTAGGGTCTATGGAATGCCCTATGTCTGACGAGACAAAGCCGAGGAACAAAACTCTCAACTACTCCCCAACAAGGATGAAGCTGGTCAACCTTCATCTGTTGAAACGGGAATCAGAGGACCAAGACGCATAACCATGATGTCCTCTCTGCTGGATAACACCATGAAGACAAATCTACAAAAGAAAAATCACGACTCGAAGAACCAGATCGGGGAACACACTATCCTCCACACACCTTCGACAATATGTACAGACACCACCGAAACGAGTGGAGGTGAGGAGACCTTATTTCACGACGATGATGATACTATCATCTTTCCATCACCGATCAAAGACCAAACTCTATATCCTAACCATGCCTCCACCAGACTAAATTCTATATTTTATCCTAGCTTGTCATACTCCTGACTACAAGAGGTCTCAACATTGATGATATTAATGTATGGCCACCTAGGATTTTTGCATCTTCGGTGCAAGATAAGTTATTCGGTGCTGCGGAAAAGGGTCATGTGCAAATTCAAACTAAGTTTTTTCCCGCTGAATTAAAAAGATCAAATTTACTGAAAAGCACTCATGGGAAAGCGTGGGAACGAAAGGTCAAAATCACTATTTAAGGGACACCCTTTGCAAAGGTTACCTTCAAACTTCTCTTGTGGTGACAAGTGGTGCAACAGATGTGATCCACTTGTCACCACCAGAGAGTTTTGACGGGTTTACCCAACTGCGCATCCAAGGGGTCGGAGGTTGGTTGTACGTGTTTTTTGTAAATTTAGTAAACCGTGCGTCCAAATCACAAACCGTTTTCACCGTTGTGCTCCTTGCTTGATACATTCAAAACTAGATCCTATGTTGAAAGGTTTTTGTGGTTTGCTGCATGTTACTGTTACTAGGTTGTGCTCGATCTTTGTTCTTAGCCTTTTGCATCAACTCTAGCTAATCTGTAGGGATACTTCAGCTTTCTGTTGTTGGTTATGTTTGTACCATAAATTCATAACGCTTTGTATGTGTGTGTTTTTGTTCCATTATCTCTTGATAGTGCAATCTGAATCTTTTTTTTTTGGATTGAATGGGAAAACATGGTGATAGGTTTGGTCGTTTGGACAAACTTTTTTTTATGCAATTTGTTCTCTGCTGTAGTAAACTTGCACTCTTCTGCATATATTGAACTTATACTCCTGTTGGTCATGTATGTGCACTCTCCGCGTGTAGCGCTTTTGTACTCTACATGTAGTGTGCTTTGTATTCCCCCATGTAGTACAATTGTGCTCCCAAATTTTTCTTATGGATAGACAGCTGGGCCTCACGCAGCGAGGCAGGAGGCAGCGATCAATTCGTTCCTAGTTAAGTACGTGCGTGCACGCGAAACTTGATTCCCTTTCTATTCCATGACGCACGCATTCACTCAGCAGTTCCCGATTTCCCATCTGTGGCCGCCTTCGTTTATTTGGAGTTAATTGCAAGGCACTACCACACTTCGGCACGTCGTAACGAATCAGTACCAATATTTTTTTTGCCATGCAGTGCCAACTCTAAGCCTAAGTGTTGCAAAACGATCTGACAGCCGTATAATAACGTATTGACGGTGTATCTGACACTCGGGCCCACCTGCCAGGTGCTGACGTGGCATTTTTTTCCAGAAAACCTCCTTGCTTTACAAGTAATCACGTAAAGGCACCTTACTTTGCAAGGAAACCAGAGATGATTTTTTTCGTTTGCAAGTTTTCAACACCCAGCCGGACTTATTTGAAAGTTTCTGGCGAGTTGGACAAATAAATAAAACAAAGGAAAATATACGCACTAGCAGTGAATCGAACTTATTTTATACTAGAATCGGACTTATTTGAAAGTTTCTTGTTCGGAGGCTAGTCGCGCAAGCCACCACGCCGTGCGACGATCCGGTGATGTTTGAGGCGACTTTGTTTTATACTAGACGACGAGCAGTGGGCCGGCTGTTGGGCCCAACGAGGCCAGCACACTGAGTTACTCTTTTTTTTATCAGGGTGTAAATACATTTTTTTTACATAAACTTATTAGTATTCGTATAAGTGTCAAGCACCCAAATTTTATGTGTCTTCACTCAGGATGACATGCATGCACACTTATTATTTATTCTCATTATATTTTTCAAATGCGCAACTATTAAAAAAATTATATGCCCAGCACACAGTTTTTTTAGTTACTTGTATATTGATTGTATTATTTTAAACGCACAGTTACTTAAAAAAATAACAACATGTCTGAAAAATTATTTTGAGAAATGCTGAACATTTTTTGCAATGCAAGAATTTTTTTACACAATAATTTTCATACATGCTGAACATGTTTTTGAAATACACATTGTCAAAACAATTCATCATATATAAATGTTCACCATATAAATTAGAAAAATTTCACAACGCATTATTTAAAATGTTCATCATATCTTAAGAAAATTGTTCAACATATATTACAAACATGTCCAATTTGTAATCAAAATATGTTCAACATACATTACCAAAAGTTCATTATATTTGAAAAATACCGTTTGTAAAGAAAAGTTCATCATGCATTACAAAGTGTTGACTATGCGCAGAAAAAGTCTTCAGCATACACTAAAAAAAGGTTCATACGTATTTGAAAAGATGTTCATCATATACTTAAACCTACCTTAAAAAATGTTCAGTAAGTATGCTAAAAATCCAGTAGAAAACCAATCCAGTGAAAGAAAACAAAAGAAAAGAAGAAAAAACTAAAAATAAGCCAAAAACAGAGAAGAAGAAAAAGCATAAGCAAGAAATTTGGGCAACGAACGAGCCGGGCATGCGGGCTAGTAAAACGCGAAACGAAAAAAATAAAGTGCTGGCCTCGCTGGGCCTAACCAGACGGCCCAGCGTTGCTGTGCTGTATAAATAAAGTGACGCATGTCATCTATCACGAGCGTCGCTCGGCTGTAGTGGCTAGCGCGTGAAGGCGTGCCGAAGTGTGATAGTGCCTTGCAATTAACTCGTCTATTTGCGGCCGTGTGCTCTTTTTTTTTCCTTTTCTCATGAATCGAATATTCCTCCCTAATTCAGATCGTTCACCGATTTCAATTCTCCGGCGCCATCGCAACACTGATTTGCTCTCCGTCCATAAACCATTCAACCATCCGAGGTATATTACTCTTATATTCATGTTGCGGTTCCACATAGGCGCTGTTCAACAATTGTCAATTGATGCGAATTTTTATTTATTTTCAGCGTTATCAATCACAATGCGGAAATATTCATAGTTTTCTCAAGACTAATACTGGTGCTTCAACTACTTCATAATTGAACCTAAAGGATAAAGGTGATGCATTTTTTTTGATGCACTTAGTCGCTTGGAGTTCTTAGTTGGTATGATTATTTGGCATGATATTGTATTTGCTATAAATAAAGTGAGCAATCTGTTGCAATCGTCAGCCATGTGCTTTGACTCTACTTTGAATCAAATACAAAGTATAACACAATATTTTGAGAAGTGTGATGTGGTGTTATCTTCTAGTTTAATCATTGCTAAAGGTATTGCAACTGAAATAGGTGTAGAGCCATTGTTTCGAGTAAAATGTCGTGTTACATGGAAAAAACAGTTTGACGAAGGCGATTGTCAAGAATTTTTTTTCTAGAAACAGAGAATACTTTCCAAGTTAAATATTTTTTTGTTTTGGTTGATATATTGATCACTTCTTTGAAAGATAGATTTAAAGAACTCATGGCATTTAAATTTAAATTTATATTTTTTATTGATCTCGGGCACCTTGACGTCATTGAATAGGATTGAACCTAAGATATATGATCTTATTTCTGAATTGAAGATCATGAGATTCACTTTGCCAAATGGTGTAACGTCATCTATGGAGATTTTCGAGCATGTCAGAGAAATTGATTGTCACCCTAATATCTCAATTATTTATCGCACCTTATTTATTGTGCCTGTGACGGCTGAAACAAGCTTTTCAAAGTTGAAATTGCCGAAGAACTATCCGAGGTCAACAACGACTCAAGTGATGTTAAATTGTTTAACAAAATTATGCATCGAGAAGAAATTATTGGATTATATTGACGTCGACCTCATCATAAGTGACTTTGCATCGAGGAATGTTAGAAATTTTTTTAAGGTAATATGTACAAATTATTTGGTATGCGTACTGATTTTGAATGCATTTAATGAAGTGTATTTGATAATATTTCAAAAACGTATGTATATTAATTTCCATTGTTACGATGTCTATATTAAAGGCCACGAGTGGATTATATTGACGTCGACCTCATCATAAGTGACTTTGCATCGAGGAATGTTAGAATTTTTTTTAAGGTAATATGTACAAATTATTTGGTATGCGTACTGATTTTGAATGCATTTAATGAAGTGTATTTGATAATATTTCAAAAACATATGTATATTAATTTCCATTGTTATGATGTCTATATTAAAGGCCACGAGTATAAGTCTCGCCCTGGGCCCCCAAAATCTCAGAGCCGGCCCTGCCCTGAGGGTACTTCACATTTGGTGTATGTTGTACTTTTTTTGAACATCAGTACAGACGCAAGCACATGACTTGAACTCTGGTGGGTTGGGGATACCACTGTGCCTCTAACCATCCAACCATAGGTTGGTTTGCGTGTATGTTGTACTTTAGTGGTAGCATAGCTATGCTTTCCCGATCACTTGTATTTTTTTTAGGAATCTGTGAAAGGTGCAAGAAAAAAGAAAACCAAAAGGAAAATGAAGAAACAACATTAAACCGAGAAGAATTAGAGAAGAGAAAAACCAACCTCACGTAATTAACCCTCTCATTATAGGATCCCTAAAAAAACCGCTCGCTATAGGAACCCGCTCGTGACAGATAGGCTTTAGGACGCTTGAGCGCTCACCGTGCGACGTGGCCTCCATGCTCCCAGCCTGCGCCCGCTGCACGGGCACCCCTGTTTTTTTTAGTGGAACAACTTTACTTTATTCAAATCAAAGTTCATAGAGATATACAGGTGATCCGGAGGATTATTTAACCAGAGATGATGCCTTATCTCTAGAGATGTAGCCATTCTAGCTAGGTGGTGTGGCTCCCCATTACAATCGTGCTGCTCGTGACAGAAGGTACATGCCTGAAAATTAGAAGCTCTAGCTTTAGTTTCCTTTAGGGTCATGCAATACTCCCCACGATTAGCAGAGGACTAAAGCTGTTAACGATTCTCAGACAACCAAATGTGATACCCTCTTTGTTTATCTGCAGGTCCTCGACAAGTGCTAGAGCTTCTCTACAAGCTTGAGTTTAAGAGTCACTGGGTCTGTAAAACAAAGGTTTTGGGGGAACTGGCTCAACACTTTATGGGGTGGCCTATCACATATATATAATGGTGTCATACAAGTCCTATACCAATACGGTATGGATTACACAGTAAGACTACAATACGAAGTCTAACATCCTCCCTCAATCTCAACTCACTCCTGGAGCATCTAGGAGGTTGAGAATGCGCCTACAGACCTCAAACATGGGAGAAGGTAGAGGCTTGGTGAAGATGTCCGCAAGTTGATCTTTGGAAGAGATAAACCTAACTTGTAGTAGCTTCTGTGCGACACGTTCCCTCACAAAATGATAGTCAATCTCAATGTGTTTTGTCCGTGCATGGAACACCGGGTTTGATGACAGAAGCGTAGCACCGATGTTGTCACACCAAAGGACCGAAGGATGTGGCTGAGCAACTCCTAGCTCTCGAAAAAAGGACTCAATCCATATGAGTTCGGCAGTCGCATTGGCAACTGAGTTGGACTCAGCCTTTGTGCTGCTGTGGGGAACAATGGCTTGCTTGCGTGCACTCCAATCGATCAGATTAGGCCCCAAGAACACAACATGTCCCCCCTAGATCGCCTGTCATCTGGACACCCAGCACAATCAGCACCCCAGAATGCAAAAAGAACTCCGGAGGAACTGGGGCGCATGTGAAGACCAAAGGAGACAGTGAGACGCACATAGCGCAGGATGCTCTTCACAGCAGACCAGTGCACATCAGTAGGCGCATGAAGATACTGACACACTTTGTTAACCGCAAAGGAAAGATCAGGACGCGTGATCGTCAGATACTGCAGGCCACCAGCGATACTCCTGTACTCAGTAGCATCCTCAGGAGATAGAAGAGTACCATCAACAGCTGAAAGTTTGTCAGTGGAGGACATGGGCGTGAGTGAAGTCTTGCACTTGAGCATACCAGCACGGCGCAAGAGATCAAGAGAGTACTTATTCTGGGTGAGAGCCAAACTGCCACAAGACTGATGAGCGACTTCAATACCCAGGAAGAAATAAAGTTGTCTCAAATCCTTAACTGCAAAATCACGACCAAGCGCAATCACAAGAGCATCAGCTGCCGTCGGAGAGGAGCTAACTAGGACAATATCATCCACGTACACAAGGAGGTACATGGTCAAACTCGGTCGCTGAAACAGGAATAGCAAAGTATCAGCCGTCGAAGGAATGAATCAATGAGTGCGTAGAGCTGAAGCCAGACGAGCATGCCAGGCACGAGGTGCCTGTTTCAGTCCATAGAGAGCCTTGGTCAGACGACAGAGATGATGAGGCTGAGTGTGATCGACAAATCCAGGAGGTTGCCTCATGTAAACTTCCTCTTCAAGCAATCCATGAAGAAAAGCGTTCTGCACATCAAGCTGGCGGAGAGACCATCCACGAGAAACTGCCAGAGACAGAAGAAGTCGAATAGTGGTAGGCTTGACAACTGGACAGAATGTATCCTCGTAATCCGGACCCTGACGTTGTTTAAAACCCTTAGCCATGAGACGCGCTTTGTAGCGCTCAATTGAGCCATCTGCATGTTTCTTCACCTTGAAAACCCACTTCGAATCAATGATATTGACACGAGGTGGAGGGGGAACAAGTGTCCAGGTCTTATTCTGCAAAAGAGCATGATATTCTTGTTCCATAGCAGCCCTCCAGTGTGGGATACTCATAGCGGCTTGATAATTGCATGGTTCGGCGGTTGGATCATCCACATCATGAGCCAGGCAAGCAGCAAGATATGTGACCGTGCCATCGGTGCGTTCCTTGGGACGAACGATGCCACTGCAACTGCGTGTATGTGGATGTCACGAAGCAGCAAACACCGGGGCAGGTGGGACATCCAGAGCAGGTGAGGCCGGTCCAGGGGACGCTAGCGTGGTCTGTCCAGAGGACACCGACGAAGATAGACCGGGCGACGGCAGGCCAGGCGACATTGGCCCGGGCAGCATGGGAGTCGCTGCAGGCCCAGGTGAAGGAGGCGGCAGCACGCCCGCGCAGATGGCGGGGGTGACAATGGAGGAGAAGCCAGGCGAGGAGGTGGCGACGAAGGCCGCTCCGGTGCGGGCTCCGACACAGCCACCACAGTGTCCGACGCACGCTCCGGCCCTGTCAAAGTGGTAGACAGGGCGCCCGAGACGGAGTCGAGGATGGGAGGCGGTGCAGGCGTATGCACCGACCGATCGTCGTGCCCCACGGGCGGCGTAGGGGGTTCGTCGGGTAGAAGTTCCAGGCGAGCTCCACGTCTAGCTCCTGCACCATGATTAGGTAACAACACATGTGAATATGCAACATCTTTAAATTGGCCAGGCATGAGAGGAGATGAATGCATAGATGGTGCTGTGATAGATGACTGAGGCATGGCAGAAAACGGGAAGACGTTCTCATCGAAAACAACATCCCGAGATATGTAGACTCGATTTGTTGGGACATGAAGACATTTGTGTTGGAAATATGCCCTAGAGGCAATAATAAATTGGTTATTATTATATTTCATTGTTCATGATAACCGTTTATTATCCATGCTAGAATTGTATTGATAGGAAACTCAGATACATGTGTCGATACATAGACAACACCATGTCCCTAGTAAGCCTCTAGTTGACTAGCTCGTTGATCAATAAGATGGTTACGGTTTCCTGACCATGGACATTGGATGTCGTTGATAACGGGATCACATCATTAGGAGAATGATGTGATGGACAAGACCCAATCCTAAGCCTAGCACAAAGATCGTGTAGTTCGTATGCTAAAGCTTTTCTAATGTCAAGTATCATTTCCTTAGACCATGAGATTGTGCAACTCCCGGATACCGTAGGAGTGCTTTGGGTGTGCCAAACGTCACAACGTAACTGGGTGGCTATAAAGGTTCACTACAGGTATCTCCAAAAGTGTCTGTTGGGTTGGCACGAATCGAGACTGGGATTTGTCACTCCGTGTAACGGAGAGGTATCTCTGGACCCACTCGGTAGGACATCATCATAATGTGCACAATATGACCAAGGAATGATCACGGGATGATGTGCTATGGAACGAGTAAAGAGACTTGACGGTAACGAGATTGAACAAGGTATCGGATACCGACGATCGAATCTCGGGCAAGTACAATACCGCTGGACAAAGGGAACTGTATACGGGATTGATTGAATCCTCGACATCGTGGTTCATCCGATGAGATCATCGTGGAACATGTGGGAGCCATCATGGGTATCCAGATCCCGCTGTTGGTTATTGGCCGGAGAGTTGTCTCGGTTATGTCTGCATGGTTCCCGAACCCGTAGGATCTACACACTTAAGGTTCGGTGACGCTAGAGTTGTTATGGGAAATAGTATGTGGTTACCGAAGGTTGTTCGGAGTCCTGGATGAGATCCTGGACATGATGAGGAGCTCCGGAATGGTCCGGAGGTGAAGATCAGTATATTGGACGAAGGGTATTGGAGTCCGGAATTGTTCCGGGAGTACCAGGTGATGACCAGCGTGTCCGAAAGGGGTTTCGGAGGCCCCGACAAGTGTTGGGGGGCCTTATGGGCCAAGGGGAGAGGGCACATCAGCCCACTAAGGGGCTGAGCGCCCCTCCCACCCCATCTCACGTAGCCAGGAGAGGTGGGGGCGCCACCCCTAGGGCAGCCGCCCCTCCCGGCTTGGGGGGCAAGTTTCCTAGGGGGTGGGGGCACCCAAACCCATCTAGGGTTTCCCCTGTGGCCGCCGCCCCTCCCCTAGGGAACCCTAGGGTGCCTCCCCCTCCTCCCTATATATAGTGAGGGAGAGAGAGGGCAGCCGAACCCTTCCCCTGGCGCAGCCCTCTCCCTCCTCCTACACCTCCTCCTTCTCCATAGTGCTTGGCGAAGCCCTGCTGGAGAACCACGAGCTCCATGACCACCACGCCGTCGTGCTGCTGTTGGACTCTCTTCCTCAAACTCTCCCTCCTCCTTGCTGAATCAAGGCGTGGGAGACGTCTCCGTTCCGTACGTGTGTTGAACACGGAGGTGTCGTCCGTTCGGCGCTAGGATCATCGGTGATTTAGATCATGACGAGTACGACTCCATCAACCCCGTTCACTTGAATGCTTCCGCTTAGCGATCTACAAGGTATGTAGATGCAATCTCCTTCCCCTCGTTGCTAGATTACTCCATAGATCGATCTTGGTGGTGCGTAGAAAATTTTGAATTTCTGCTTCGATCCCAACAGTGGCATCATGAGCTAGGTCTATGCGTAGTTTCTATGCACGAGTAGAACACAAAGCAGTTGTGGGCGTCGATATTGTCAATTTACTTGTCGTTACTAGTCTTATCTTGATTCGGCGGCATCGTGGGATGAAGCGGCCCGGACCGACCTTACACGTACTCTTACGTGAGACTGGTTTCACTGACTGACATGCACTAGTTGCATAAGGTGGCTAGCGGGTGTCTGTCTCTCCCACTTTTGTCGGATCGGATTCGATGAAAAGGGTCCTTATGAAGGATAAATAGAAATTGGCATATCACGTTGTGGTTTTCGCGTAGGTAAGAAACGTTCTTGATAGAAACCTTTAGCAGCCACGTAAAAACTTGCAACAACAATTAGAGGACGTCTAACTTGTTTTTGCAGCATATGCCTTGTGATGTGATATGGCCAAAAGGATGTGATGAATGATATATGTGATGTATGAGATTGATCATGTTCTTGTAATAGGAATCACGACTTGCATGTCGATGAGTATGACAACCGGCAGGAGCCATAGGAGTTCTCTTAATTTATTTATGACCTGCGTGTCAACATAAACGTCATGTAATTACTTTACTTTATTGCTAAAGCGTTAGCCATAGTAGTAGAAGTAATAGATGACGAGACAACTTCAAGAAGACACGATGATGGAGATCATGGTGTCATGCCGGTGACAATGATGATCATGGAGCCCCGAAGATGGAGATCAAAAGGAGCAAAATGATATTGGCCATATCATGTCACTATTTGATTGCATGTGATGTTTATCATGTTTTACATCTTATTTGCTTAGAACGACGGTAGCTTAAATAAGATGATCCCTCTCTAAAATTTCAAGAAAAGTGTTCCCCCTGACTGTGCACCGTTGCGAAGGTTCGTCGTTTCGAAGCACCACGTGATGATCGGGTGTGATAGATTCTAACGTTCGAATACAACGGGTGTAAGCCAGATTTAGACACGCAATACACTTAGGTTGACTTGATGAGCCTAGCATGTACAGACATGGCCTCGGAACACGGAAGACCGAAAGGTCGAACATGAGTCGTATAGAAGATACGATCAACATGAGATGTTCACCGTTGATGACTAGTCCGTCTCACGTGATGATCGGACATGGCCTAGTCGATTCGGATCATGTTTCACTTAGATGACTAGAGGGATGTCTATCTGAGTGGGAGTTCATTAAATAATTTGATTAGATGAACTCAATTATCATGAACATAGTCTAAATTGTCTTTGCAAATATGTTGTAGATAAATAGCTCACATTGTAGCTCCCTGTTTCAATACGTTCCTAAAGAAAGATTAAGTTGAAAGATATTGTAAGCAATGATGCGGACTAGGTCCGTAGTCCGAGGAGTGTCCTCGCTGCTACACAAAAGGCTTACGTCTTTGATACACCGCTTGATGTGCAAACCCCTACAACGTCGTCTGTGGATGTTGTGAACACCTGACAGACACATCCTGATGACTACTTGATAGTTCAGTGCACCATACTTTACGGCTTAGAATCGGGATTCCAATGACATTTTGAACGTCATAAGAACATATGAGATGTTCCAAGAGCTGAAATTGGGATTTCAGGCTCATGCCCGTGTTGAGAGGTGTGAGACCTCTGACAAGTTCTTTTGCCAACAAGATGGAGGAGAATAGCTCAGCTAGTGAGCATGTGCTCAGAATGTCTGGGTGCTACAATCACTTAAATCAAGTGGGAGTTAAACTTCCAGATAAGATAGTGATTGATAGAGTTCTCTAGACACTATCACTAAGCTACTAGATCTTCGTGATGAACTATGACATGCAAGGGATGGAGTTGATCCCGGAGCTGTTCACGGTGCTTAAGACCGCAAAAGGTAGAAATCAAGAAGGAGCATCAAGTGTTGATAGTTTAACAAGACCACTGGTTTCAAGAAGGGCAAGAGCTAGAAGGGAAACTTCATGGATGGCAAACTAGTTGCCGCTCCAGTGAAGGAACCCAAGGTTGAACCCAAACCCGAGACTAAGTGTTTCTATTGTAAGGGGAACGGTCACTGGTAGCGGAATTACCCCAAATGCATGGTAGATAAGAAGGCTGGAAACTTCAACAAAGTATATACGTGTTATTAATGTGTACCTCACTAGTACTCCTGGTAGCACCTGGGTATTGGAAACCTGTTCAGTTGCTATCATTGGTGACTTGAAGCAAAAAACTACGGACTAAACGGAGACTGGCTAAGGGCGAGGTGACGATGTGTGTTGGAAGTGTTTCCAAAGTTGATGAGATCACCATCGCACGCTCCATCTGCCTTCGGGATTAGTATTGAACCTAGATAAATGTTATCAGGTGTCTACGTTGAGCATGAATATGATTAGAGCATGTTCATTGCAATACGGTTATTCATTTAAGTTAGAGGATACTGGTTATTCTGTTTACATGAATAATACCTTTCATGGTCATGCACCCTATGTGAATGGTTCATTGAATCTCGGTCGTAGTAATACACGTGTTCACGCCAAAAGATGTAGAGTTAATAATGATAGTATCACTTTCTCGTGGCACTGCCGCTTGGGTCATATTGGCGTAAGATGCATGAAGAAACTCCATGTCGATGGATGTTTGGAGTCACTTGATTTTGAATCACTTGACACATGCGAGCCATGCCTCATGGGCAGGATGACTAAGACCCCGTTTTCAGGTACAATGAAACGGGCAAATTACTTGTTGGACATCATGCATGCTGATGCGTGTGATCCAATGAGAATTGAAGCGTGCGGTGGATATCGCTATTTTCTCATCTTCACTGATGATTTGGGTAGATATAGGTATATCTACTTAATAAAGCACATGTCTGAAACGTTTGAAAAGTTCAAGCGATTTCAGAGTGAAGTTAAGAATCATCATAACAATAAGATCATGTTCCTACGATCTGATCAAAAAGGGGATTTTCTGAGTTATGAGTTTGGCAATCACTTAAGACATTGTGGAATTGTTTCACAGTTGAAGCCACCTGGAACACCACAAGGTAATGATGTGTCCGGACGTCGTAATCGAACCCTATGAGATATGGTGTGATCTATGATGTCTCTTACCAATCTACCATTTTCATTTTGAGGTTATGCGTTAAAGACAGCGGCATTCACTTTAGATAGGACACCATCTAAGTCCGTTGAGACGACATCACACTACTAGAAATACCACTACTAATGGCGCACCTAATATGGCTATTAATGGCGCATCACTGGTGCGCCATTGATAGCACGCCATTAGTAATTTTTACTAATGGCGCACCACCTGGTGCACCATTAGTATCTGGTATACTAATGGCGCACCACCTGGTGCGCCATTAGTATATGCGAGGGTGCGCCATTAGTATGCCTCCCAGGGGGCATGTATACCCAGGTGCTTTGGCATACTAATGGCGCACCACCTCTGGATGCGCCATTAGTAACCGCAGCATACTAATGGCGCACTACCCGGTGATGCGCCATTAGTATGCACTGTCATACTAATGGCGCACTGTCGTGTGATGCGCCATTAGTATGAATATTAGGTTTTTTTTATTTTTTTATTTTCTGTTTTTTGCACAGGTTACAAAATGTATAATTTGACAAAATATAGACAGCACACATCAACAATAGATTCATCAAATACAATAGAAGATTAGTCTTTGAATACAATTCATCATATTAGTCTCCGAATACAATTCATCATATTAGTCTCCGAATTAAAAAGACCGAACAAAGATAGAACATTATATTACAAGTCTCGAGACCGCGAGTAGCGAGTTTGTCTTCGCATTACAAGTCGATATCGATCATCTAAACTACCATCACATAGAAGAGAGCTGCGGTCATCACGATGAGCATCATCACGATGAAACTCGTCTTCATCCGGTTCCTCCAACGCTCCCTCCCCTCTCCCGCTAGATAGCGGGCGTATCTAGATTCGGCCTCGGCCCTAGTGGTGTACCCTTTGTAACTGTTACCGCTGAATCGGTGAACCTGTCTCCGACACTCCTCCCAGTCATCGTAGACTCCGGGAACCTTACCCT
Source organism: Triticum aestivum (assembly GCF_018294505.1). NCBI lineage: Eukaryota > Viridiplantae > Streptophyta > Magnoliopsida > Poales > Poaceae > Triticum > Triticum aestivum. The sequence continues at coordinate 717,905,623 of NC_057812.1, read as the reverse complement.
TGTACACGACATACGTCGGCATCGCTATGCACTAGCCAAACGAAACGTTAGTACCAATTCACAGACAATACATAAGCAATATATAATTATGCAACAGAACGATCGGAAGAGAAAAGCAAGACATTAATAGCATCGATTACATCTAAGTTGAACGACTCTCGAAACCAAAGAGACATACTACAAGTTCATTAAAGTTTAATTACAACATGAGCCAATCGATGTTTCAGAACTAGACAACTCGACTCAAGGGACCGGAGCGTGGATGAAGCCGCCGTCTATCGTGGGAGTCATGAAAGAACGGGCGTTGTCATCCTGCATTTGTAGCATTGTGTCGATGTCACTGTTGGACGGTTGATTTCTGAGGTAGAACTGCCCCGAGGTACGAAGGACATCTTGATGGATGATTTCCGCAAACTCCGACTGGATGCGAAAGAATTCTTGTCGGAGGTCCGCGTCCTGGATTGCCGACACGCTCGCGGCCCAATCTTGGAGTTTACTCGGTAGCAGAAGTTGATGATGGTCCCGTACGATCGCCCGCATGTGATGGATGGCGTAGTAGGCACCCTTCTGACCGCCAGGCGGCTGCTTGACGCAGCAGAACGTCGTATTGTGGGAGAACACGTGCTTGCCGTACTTACGAATAGGCCTGGTGAAGGTGCCTCCAGATTGGCGTAGCCGGGGAGAACATCATCAAGAACCTTCTTGACATTTGTGTAGTCTACGTTCGACTGACGGTCCGGGTCGAAATACGTGGCCATGGAATATTTGGGGCTTAGGAGGATGAGCGTGCAACGTGTGTCACTGCAGAAAACACGGAATGTTAAAAGAAAAACGATCGAAATGTAAGAATTCATATGTTACGGGCCGGTTGAGGGGAGGACTTACTCGGGAAAGTAAGGCACGAGGAAGTTATCCTTATCTTGGTTTGCCAGAATGACGCCTTCGAGGTAAGAACTCGCGACTTGCCGGTCCCCAGCGCTGCCCAAGATCTTGGCACGCATGTAGAAGGGGTCGACTATCACGATGTCCGGGGTCTTGTCGCGAATGATCCGCATCTCCATACTCAGCGAAAATAGCCGAACGAAGGTGTAGTGCAGCGGATGAAGGTTAAACATAGCAAAGATGTCATCAAACCGCAGGACGATCGTACCCCCGATGTCGCCATCCACAAAGCCCTTGCCCTCTGGCACCTTGGCCACGAAAACCGGGTATGCCACATCCTTCTCTCTGAGACGCCGCTTCTCCAAAGAAAGAACACTGTCGTGCAGACTCCGCATAGCACCGGTTGCAGCATTGAGCATATTTGGTGGTAGCATCGCCCTACCCGCCACATGCACCCTCCTCGAGATATCCTTAGGTGAAGGTGGCCCGTCCTGAGCACGGATCGTACTCGGTGCCGGCTGGCTCGCACCCTTCTTAGTCTTTCTTTTGCGTGCCTTCTTCTTCTCCTGTAATGGGACCGAGTTTTGCTCACAGACCGCCTTCTTGAGTGTGTTGGGGCTGATAATATTTCGCACCTCGCCTATCTGAGGCTCGGTGAAGTCGGCAGCTGGAGGCGTCTCCTGAGAGCTGAACGCCAGACGGCGCCTGTTGCAACTTGGCTTCTCCGCGGTACGAGCTAGATCGCACACGTCTTTTGTTGGGTTTGGTTCTTGAGAAGGAGGCCCCATGAAGTCGCCATCGTACCCATGCTCGGCAAAGTACTGATCGACGTTGCCAAATGTATCATAGTCGTCGTCGTCGTCATTCTGATCCTGTGCCATATGCATGTTTGGATCCAGTGGCATAGGGATGTCCGGCACCGTTACGGCGGTCTTGCCATGGGGCCGACTTGGCGCCGGCACGACTGGCGGTGTTGTCTTTGGGGTGGTGTCCCCCGCCCCCAAACGAATCTGGCTCTTCGGCCAAAGCAGGGGCCAGCTCAGGCAGGCGCTGAGGGTCATCACGTCATCATCGTCGGCCCCGACGGGTCGATTCGGAGGTAACAAGTCGTCGCAGCCTGGCAGCACCCGAACCAGTTGAACCCTAAACAAGTTGGGTGGCATCTGGGTACCGTGGAACAAGGGGTTGCCCGGTTGAACGATTTTGCCCTTGGCGACATCGACCAACTCGTTGTTCACGAAGTGGAGGAGAGTGCACGGAACGTCGGCGGCGCCCTGCGAAAACATGTAGGGCGTCAGGGATGCCCAGTCAAAGGCAAGGAGATGAAGTCCTCGGCCGAGAGAGGCTTAATTAGTTACCGTGATGATGGCGTCGAGCTCGGCTAATGTAGAGGCACCGCCAACGGCGGGCGTGCAGTTGACGGAGGGGCCGCTTGCTGCAGAGGTGCCGGCCGGCGTACACCCGGGTGCATTAAGCTCCCGTGCCGGCGTCGGAGACACCAATGCCGCCTCCGCCGGAGGCACCAATGGCCCCGCCATCGCATTATGCGAGTTGCTGGCCGTGAAGCTAGGAATCGGGGGCGGCCCCTGTTGGCCGCCCGCAATCCACGCACTCAACCCCGAGATCAAGGTAGGCACAAGGGCGGTGATCGTCGCTCCGAGTCGTTGTTCCACTTGCTCTTGGACAATCTCCGGAATCCGCGCCACCTGTGCCTTGAGTTCTTGAACCTCTCGCGCCTGGCTTTCCGAGCTGGTCTTTTTCTCCTTCCGCACACCAGCGGTATAGTATGACCCCCATTTTGTCGACAAGCCTTTGCCGGCCACACGACCAGCTGACGTCGGCTTACTGAGCTTATCCTTGTTCTTCATTATATTCAACCCCCTATTTAGAGTGGTGTCCCAAGGGTTGCTCTGAGTCGACCCCGCGCTACTGCTTTCAGTCGCCTGCGGAAGGAATGTGAACCATTTAGAAATTCGGCTTCATTAATTAGAATGCAACCATATGGAGCTAATTACGCGGGGGTGTATTCCTTACCAGAACAAGCTCAAGCCGCCTGGTCTTCGGATCCGTGGTAAGCTCCTTTGTTTTCGGGTCCTTCTTGTACCGGGCCCTGACAAAGTTCCTGGTCTGCTTGTCACCGTATTTATCGAAGAGGGGCGGTAGGCCTTGCTCGGCACGGTCCGCCTCCTCCTTGTCCCATATAGGCTCCGCCACTCTGTAACCGCCGGGACCGAGTGTGTGTTCCCCTATGTTCAGCTCCCGCATTTGTTTCCCCCACTCACTTGATTGGGAGCTTGCGGTGCTCGAGCAATTGATCTTGAAGTCGTTGTAGTCATCTTCGGTGATCGAAGGATTTTTCTCCTTGATCTTCTCATAACTCTCACCTTTCTCGATCATTCTCTTCACATTGCTTTTCCAAGTAGACAGGGCCTTGCTCATCTTCGTGAGGGCAGCATTGTTCACTTTATTCCCTTTGAGGCTTGTGTTTTCGAATTCAGCGGGGAACTTGTATCGTTCGTGCAGCTTCGTGAAGAGGAGGTGGCGCAAATTCCCTCGGTCAGGATGCCTCAGGTTCTCGGTGTTGATCGAGACGGTGCTCCGGACAATGCACCCGAGCTGAAGCGAGTACCCCTTGACTATTCGTTCGGGCGCCGTTGGATTCCCGTTGGAGTCCACTTCAGTAACTTCCTCCTTGAGGGTGCGGAGCACGATCGGGCGCCGGTCCTTCCGTTGCCTCTTCGGCTGGCTGCTATCTGTGCGTGCGCCGCCATCATCAGTGGTGGCATCCTCGGCGGCACCATCAGTGGTGGCATCAGTGTGGTCATCCTCGGCGGCACCATCCGTGGTCTCAGGATCGGTGGGGAAGGCGGCGGCCTCATACAAGTGAGGTTGTTCCTCCATCTCCTGGGACAGCTCCCAGAATGCCTTGCCGCCCGAACCCCCGGCCTCATCGTTGTGGGCCATGTTTCTCTCTAAATAGAAACAAAGTTTGGTCAAAAAGTTGGTTATTGTCAAGGAACAAGATCATGGTCTCATCATTTAGGGTTTGTCGACACCGAGGCATCCTAAAATCTAAGCTTTTATCATTGAGGGTTTTTCGACGCCAAGGCACCCTAAAAGCCTAACTTTTCATCATTTCGGTTTTTATCGACACCGAGGCACCCTAAAAGCCATGCATTAGTCACAAGTACGCCGGGGCACTTGATCCTACTTAATTAACTACTAAGATACCCCGGCCTATGCATTAGTCACAAGTACCCCATATGTCCTATTTTTAGCAAAGTCATGCTAAAATTCACGGAAAATTTCAGCATGACCTTTGCTGAAAATAGGACATATGGAGTACCCGAATTTGCCGGAACGGAAGTTAATCGACATTCCGGCAAACTCAAGGGCCTCTCGGGGTACCTGCAAAATCATCACGACACGATGGTCGGAGACAAAACCCAGCAAACTAGCAAAATCATCACAAATTGTTTTCTGTTAAAGATGATCATCATCTTTACAAGTCTTTCTCAATGTGATCACAAGTAATTCAGAGGCATCACAAGTAATTCAGAGCATCACAAGGCATTAGTAGTTCAGTACATGAACAAGTTTTACAAACCCATATAAGAACAAGTGAATTCTAGTCCCATTGACACTCCTGGTTTTCTACAAACACCAAGTACTAGGGCACACAAAAGTTCTGAAATTTGTGTGCCTAACTGAATTAACTGAATTTTCAGTAACCGAATAAACTGAATTTTCAAAACTGCAAGAAGCCAATTAAAAAAATCCAACAGCACTAGAACTGAGCTGATTGACAGTAGTTTTGTTCACTGTTATGAAGAGAAACTTCTTCTTGTAAGAAAGGACTTCGCGTGTGGTTTGGAATATTCAGAAATCAAGTTGAAATATAAAACCATATAGAGGTAGGTATGCTACAAGTCTACAACATATATACTAATTAATCAACTGCAATCAGGAGACAGTTTCTTCTTCTAAGTCCATCTCACGGTTCGCTGAATTAAGAAAAATACATCATCATTTCAGAAAACTTACGCAAACTACTCAAAACAGGAAGAAGAAGAAAAACACATTTCAGAAGGAAAAAACTGCATGCAAAAATAGCTTTCAACTTAACTCGAATGCTTGTATATATCATTATAAAAATTGGGTGCTAACTGACGCAAACTTCTGATAATCATTCAGAGCAGCTCAACAAACTTTGAACAAGCAGGACTCATGGCCAAATTAAAGTAGAGTAATCCTACGGTGCATTTCCGATAAATCCATGGATGGATGTACGTATCACTACAGATTGAACACAACATTTCCATTAATTTTTTCTCCAACTGGTAGTATAATAACTATACTCTAATTCAGTAAGTAATTTAATCTCTGGGCCAAGACCTACAAGTAGATTAATTGACTAAGGAGGAGAAAAAGACCTGCGGCGGCTCTCCATGTTTGCGAGAACCCTTGCAATCTACCCCCTCTGTGTCAAAATATAAGTCATTTTTGACACTATCATAGTGTCAAAAACCGTCTTATATTTTGATACGGAGGGAGTATTTCATAGTTTATATCTATTTGTGAGCCACTTATCCCTTGCTCCCAATGCTGCTTCAAGTTGTACTCTTTGTTGAGATGGCTAGCGAAGATTTATTTGACCAATTTATATGCTACTCAAAAGAGGATATATGCTACAGGAGTACATGTACTTCTCTGAACTGAAGTGTAACCATTTATTTGTCAAAAGTTTCTGTACATATCTATTCCCAGGTCGTACAATATTTTGACATCCAAGTGTGCAGCAAGACATTCACAAACAGAGCAGCAGCATACAGTTCCAAGTTTTAAGTTCCAGGACAGGCCCACACTGTCGTTCCTAATTCAGAGATGTGATTCAGCATTTGTTCAAAACTAACACTTGCATATATACCAGCAGATACTGCCCTCAAGTTGCAGTTATTCCTCACAGGTATGTGCTAGTGTAACTAACCGACATTTACAAAGTTTTTTTTCTTGAATGTACAAATGGTTTTGTATTTTTAACAGTTTGTTATAGTCAAATGACCAGAACTGCACATGTGCTGCTACAACACACACACTTTTGCCAAAAATGATCAATCATCTCCCTCTTCTCTAAACTTTGAGAATCGAGGTCCTACAATATCTTGACTTGAACAGAGCAGAATGATACAGTTTTAAGTTTTGTTCAAAACTGCAATCATAACAGACTTTCTTGCGGCTATAAGTAGATTAATTGACATGAATGGAGAAGTAAGGAGGAGGTGGTCGTACCTTGGGCGTCTAGTCTAGGTCCTGCGGCGCCGTGGCGTCGAGGGAGGCGGGTCGACGGTGGTGTGGACGGGGCGGGGTCGAGGTGGGGCAGCGGCGTCGGGGCGGGGTCGAGGCGGCGTCGGGGGCGGGCGGTCCGGGGCGGCGTCCGGGCGGCGGGGTCGGGGCGGCGTCCGGGGCGGCGTCCGGGCGGCGGGGTCGGGGCGGCGTCCGGGCGGCGGGGTCGGGGCGGGGTCGAGGCGGCGTCGGCGCGGCGTCCGGGCGGCGTCCGGGCGGCGAGGAGAGGGCGAGGGAGGGAGAGGGCGAGGGCGAGGGCGAGGGCGAGGGCAGCGGCGGCGGCGGCGGTGGATCGAGAGGGAGAGAACTGGCGAGGGGGATCGGGCGAAGGGGGATCGGGCGAAGGGGGGATCGGGCGAAGGGGGGCCACAATACTAATGGCGCACCTCACCGTGGTGCGCCATTAGCATGTCCATACTAATGGCGCACCTCACCGTGGTGCGCCATTAGTATTTTTTTTATTTCAGCTCCAGCCAAAAGGTTATGTAGTACCAGAACCTATCTATGTCAAGCCCACTCTACTAGCTCGACTGGTCAGCAGCCAGTTCTCACACCAGGAGGTCCTGGGTTCGACTCCCAGGCTCCACAAATTTTTTTTAGCATTTAAAAAGCTGTTTGATACTTATTTATGTTTAAATATGTTCAAACTTGTTTAAATAATAACAGTAATATTTTTTTATAAGACAGTAGCATTTAAAAAGCTGTTTGATACTAATTTTTTTTATAAGACGGTGCGCGGGGTGCGGGGGGTCGGCGGCGGCGGTTGAGTAGGGGAATCGAGGGTGCGGGGGGTCGGCGGCGGCGGCCGGTGGACTGGGGGGGTGCTCGGCGGCGAGGGGGGCCGGATCTGGCGAGGTGGGATAGCGATCGAGATGGAGGGGGATCGAGATCGAGTGTCCATGAAATTTAAAAATATTCATGATAGTTCAAAAAGTACCCATGAAATACAATCGAGAAATGAAGGCTACGATTTAAATACAATCGATCTTAGCTAGCTATCTGTTCACAATCTTCTTGCCCTTCTTTTTCGCAAATGGAGTTCTTCTGTGGAACGGACGTCCTTTAGGTAGGGTGGTCCTGCTTCTTCTTGTGGTGTATGCTGCTACTTCATCATCGTCGTCATGTTCGATCCTCGGGTCGCCGTACTTGTCGAAGTCTTGCTCATTGGCTACTCCATCCATTCCGATGATCTTCCTTTTGCCTCTCCTCACGACAACACGACTGGGCTTTGGCGGGTCGGTAATGAAGAAGCATTGGTCCACTTGGGAAGCCAGTACCCATGGCTCATTTTTCGCGGTGACGTTTGCGCCCGCGGTCTTGGATTTGGCTTCGGGTATAACCATGGTGGTGAAATACCGGTCTTCTTTTATGACGTTCTTGGCCCATCTGACACGGAACATCGGGACCTTCTCTCCAGCGTAGCTCAGCTCCCAGATCTCCTCGATCCTTCCGTAGTATCTGTCCTTGTCGTTACCGGTGTAGGATTCCATCGTTACCCCGGAGTTCTGATAACCATCGCTCTTCATGTCCTTGGCCTCGGTGTAGAATGTGTAGCCGTTGATATCGTACGCCTCATAGGTCATCAGGTTGTGCTCGGCGCCCTGTGACAAGGCGAATATGAGTTGTTCTTCCGCGGAAGAATCCTCATGTAAAGGGTACGACAGAAGCTTATGCTTGAACCAACGCGTGAAACATGAGTTGTGCTCTTTGAGTGTATCTCCGTCCGTCCTCTGTTGGCCTCGGTCATTGTACGTCTTTTTAATAAAGGTTTTGTGCTCTACCACCCAAGGATCGACCACGTCTATGTGTTGTAGCGCGACTAGGTTTGCTCTTTCAAAGTCGGCGAGTCGACCCTCGAAGTCGACATGCATTTCGCGGCGACCCTCACGGTGACCCCATCCAGCGAGCCTGCCGAGGTGCCTGTTGACGGGCAGACCAACGGGGTTCTCGATGCCTAGATAATTCGTGCAGTAGGAGATGCACTCTTCGGTCAGAAAGCCCCTGGCTATGCTTCCTTCTGGACGTGACATGTTGCGAACGTATCCTTTGATGACACCATTCATCCTTTCGAACGGCATCATGCTGTGCAGGAACGTCGGCCCGAGTTGGATGATATCCTCCACTATATGGACCAGCAGATGCACCATAACGTCGAAGAATGCGGGCGGGAAGTACATCTCAAGCTCGCATAGTATCACCACGATCTCTTCCTGTAGCCTTCTGAGTTGCCTCACGCCAATCGACTTCCGAGAGATGACGTCGAAGAAGTTGCATAGGCCAAATAGCGTTTCACGGACGTGCGCGTCCATGATCCCACGGATTGCAACTGGAAGTATCTGCGTCATCAGCACGTGACAGTCGTGAGACTTCATCCCGCTGAACTTCTGCTTCGCTGGGTCTAGGTATCTGCTTATCTTCCCCGCGTAACCGTAAGGAAGTTTTACTCCTAGGAGGCAGGTGAAAAACTGCTCGATCTCCTCCTGACTTAGAGTGAAGCACGCGGGAGGGTAGTCATTTCCGGTCTTCTTGGCCTTTTTGCCTTTGCGACGACTTTCTGTGTCCTGCTTCGCCTCATCATCATCATCATCATCATCATCATCATCATCATCATCATATATAGCGTGAAGCTCCTGCCTGATGCCCATTGATTTCAAGTCTGCCCTTGCTTTCGGCCCATCTTTGGTCCTCTCTGGCATGTTGAGCAGGGTACCAAGCAGACTCTCGCACACGTTCTTCGTGATATGCATGACATCAAGGCTGTGAGGCACACGGTGGATCTTCCAGTACGGCAAGTCCCAGAAAACAGACCTCGTTTTCCATACCTTCAGCAGCGGCTCTGGCGCCTTTCGCTTCTTTCCCGGCTCTGGCGCCTTTTGCTTCTTTCCCGGCAGTGGGCAGTCTTTCCAATTTTTCAACAGCTTGTCTATTTCCTCGCCGCTCCTCGTACACGGGCGTTTTCGGGGTTCGGTTTCACCATCGAACAGATCCTTGCGTTTCCTCCACGGGTCATCGTCGCGAAGCCACCTTCGATGTCCCATGAACACGGTTTTCGAAGACCCGGGATCTCTATCTAGCTGGCGATACGTTGTGTCATCCATGCACCTTACGCATCCAGAAAATCCGTGGACTACCTGCCCCGCAAGATATCCGTAACCGAGATAGTCGTGCACCGTCGTGAGCAGTGCGGCTCTCATAGGGAAATATTCTTTCTCTGCGGCGTCCCACGTATTGGCTGGCGTTTTCCACAGCGTGTCAAGCTCCTCTTTCAGCAGCCCCAGATACAGATTGATGTCGTTCCCTGGTTGTTTCGGCCCTTCAATTAGCATACTCATGTGAATGTACTTCCTCTTCATGCACAACCAGGGGGGAAGGTTGTACATCCACACAAACACAGGCCAGGTGCTATGTGTGCTTCTCTGGCTGCCAAACGGATTGACTCCATCGGTGCTCGCGCCCAGCACGATGTTCCTTGGATCGTTCCCAAATTCTGGGTATTCGAAGTTCAACGCTTGCCACTGGCTCGCATCCTTAGGGTGACTCAGCATCTTGTCTTTTTTATCTATCTCCGGATCATTTGCGTCATCTTCCCGCTTCTTCTCCTCCCTATCCGCGTGCCAACGCAGGAGCTTTGCTACCTTAGGGTCCGCGAAATAGCGCTGCAGACGAGGAGTGATCGGAAAGTACCACACCACTTTTCGAGGAGCTTTCTTCCTCTTCTTGTATCGAGTGACGCCGCACACCGGACATATGGTAGACTCCGCGTGCTCGTCCCGATAAATGATGCAATTGTTCATGCACACATGGTATTTCACGTGCGGTAAATCCAGAGGACACACGATTTTCTTCGCCTCCTCCAAACTGGTCGGGCACTTGTTCCCCTTGGGAAGACGTTCGTGCCAGAATGACATGTTCTCGTCGAAGCATGCGTCGGTCATTTTGTGTTTTACCTTCATCTCCAGGGCCATGAGCGTTACTTTCAGGCGGGTATCCTCGGGCCTGCATCCTTCATACAATGGAGTAACCGCGTCTAACTCAAGTTGATCCATCTTGGCTTTCTCTCGGGCGGCAGCTCTTGCGTTATCCGTCTGCTTGAGAAGCAGCTCTTGAATATGAGGGTCCTGCACCCAGCCCATCGATGGTCCAGCGTCGTCTGCTCCGCCGGCATCATCATCTTCATGATCATGCCCGTCGCCTGCTCCGGCATCTTCCTCATCATCATGTCCTGCATCTTCTACATGATGACTGTGTACAGCATCACAGTCGTGATCATCTCCTGGGGATTCTTCGTCTTCTCGCCCGCCCGAGCCGCGGTGGTTGTCTTGCTGCCCTTCCTCATTTCTTGCCCGGCCCGCATGGACGACTTCGTAGTCATCTTCATCACCTTGCCACCGATAGCCATCCATGAAACCACGCAACAGCAGGTGGTCCCGCACCTGCCCGGAATCCGGGTCCGCAATAAGGCTCTTCAGCTTGCATCTTCGACACGGACATCTTATCTCCGTCTCGTTCTTTTGAAGCATCTCGGCCTTCGCGGACCTCAAAAACCTATTCACGATGCCTTCGGTCATCGTGCGGACCATGGTCGCCTGCGGGGTAGAGCAAAACGATATTTTAGAACCAAACAAAAATTTGGCATGACTTTCCCTAAAAATAGGACCAAAAAGAATGCTTAATGCCAAAATTCTCGCCGAAACGGAAATGAATCAACATTCCGGCAAAATATTGGCAACTATCGCATATCAAATACCGGTACACCTCCAAACACAAACACATATGCAACACCACAAACATATGCAACACCACGAACATACATAGATCTAGCTAGGCCGTAAAAAGTGCATGTGCACATTGTTGTAAGGAGAACAACCTAAATATAGCTTCCCCCCTTACTTACCTATTAAAACAAGGTAATTTAACCACTTAATTTGAATGAATCTATGGTGGAAATGAGGTGAAAAAGAGGAGGCACCCGAGACAAGGAGGAGGTGGAGAGAATGAAGTGGGGAGAAAGTGAGTGTGTGGGTAGGAGAGGCTGTCCCAAATATCTTGTTGCTGCCCACTTACTAATGGCGCACCTCTTGCATGGTGCGCCATTAGTAGTTACAACTACTAATGGCGCACTTAAGCAGGATGCGCCATTAGTATGTTTGGATAGGCGCACTAGTTCAAAAAAAAATTCTATACTAATGGCGCACCCACTGCCTGGTGCGCCATTAGTAGTTACAACTACTAATGGCGCACTTGGGCAGGATGCGCCATTAGTATGTTTGGATAGGCGCACTAGTTCAAAAAAAAATTCTATACTAATGGCGCACCTACTGCCTGGTGCGCCATTAGTAGTTACAACTACTAATGGCGCACTTTGCCCGGATGCGCCATTAGTATGTTTGGACAGGCGCACTAGTTAAAAAAAAATTTGATACTAATGGCGCACCCGTAGCATGGTGCGCCATTAGTAGTTTAAACTCTAATGGCGCATCAGATTGTGGTGCGCCATTAGTATATACTAATGGCGCACCATCTTTCTGGTGCGCCATTAGTGTCAATCCCATCTATAGCCCTTTTCCTAGTAGTGTCATATGAACATTGGTTTGGCAAGAAACCTAAGTTGTTGTTTATTAATGTTTGGGGCTGCGATGCTTAAGGCTTCAGCCGGAGAAGCTCGAACCCAAAGCAGACAAACACATCTTCATAGGATACCCAAAGGTGACAGTTGGGTACACCTTCTATCTCAGATCCGAGGGCAAATTGTTTGTCGCTAAGAACGGGTCCTTTCTCGAGAAGGAGTTTCTCTCGAAAGAATTGAGTGGGAGGAATATAGAACTTGATGAGGTTGTCGAACCTTTATTTCAACCTGAAAGTGATGCGACACAGAAAGATGTTTTCTGTGGCGCCTACGTCTGTTGAATAGGAAGTTAATGATAGTGATCATGAAGCTTCGGATCAAGTTGCTATCGAACCTCGTAGGTCGAGAAGGATATGTACTACTCCTGAGTGGTACGGTAATCCTGTCTTAGATATCATGTTGTTAGACAACAATGAACCTACGAGCTATGAAGAAGCGATGGTGGCCCGTATTCTGACAAATGGTTAGAAGACATGAAATCCGAGATAGGATCCATGTATCAGAACAAAGTATGGACTTTGGTGGACTTGTCCGTTGATCGGCAAGCCATTGAGATAAATGGATTTTTAAGAAGAAGACGGGTGTGGGCGGTAATGTTACCGTCTATGAAGCTCGACTTGTGGGAAAGAGTCTTTTCACAAGTTCATGGAGTTGACTACGATGAGAATTTCTCACCCATAGGGATGCTTAAGTCTGTCGGAATCATGTTAGCATTAGCTGTATTTTTCGATTATGAAATCTTATAGATGGATGTCAAAACAAGTTTTCTTACCAGTTTTGTAAGAAAGAGTTGTATGTGATACAATCAAAGTTTTGTCGACCCTAAGGATGCTAAAAGGTATGCTGGCTCCAGCAATCCTTCTATGGACTAGAGCAAGCATCTCGGAATCGGAATATATGTTTTGATGGAGTGATCAAAGCTTTTAGGTTTATACAATGTTTGCTAGAAACTTGTATTTACAAGAAAGTGAGTGGGAGCACTACAACATTTCTGATAAGTATATGTGGATGACATATTGTTTATTCGAAATGATGTAGAATTTCTAGAAAGCATAAACGGTTGTTTGAAGAGTGTTTTTTAAAGGAAGACCTGGATAAAGTTGCTTACATATTGGGCATCAAGATCTATAGAGATAGATCAAAACGCCTGATGATACTTTCAAAGAACGCACATCTCAACATGTTTTTGAAGGAGTTCAAAATAGATCAGTCAAAGAAGGGGTTCTTACCTGAGTTGTAAGGTGTGAAGTTGAGTAAGACTCAAAGCTTGACCATGGCAGAAGAAAGAGGAAGGACGAAGGTCGTCCCCTATGCTCTTGTCATAGGCTCTATACGGTATGCCATGCTGAAGTACCGCACCTAATGTGTGCCTTGCCACATGTCTGGCAAGAGGGTACAAAGGTGATCTAGGAATGGATCACCAGATAGCGGTCAAAATTATCCTTAGAGGAATAAGGAAATGTTTCTCGGTTATGGAGGTGATAAAGAGTTCGACATAGAGAGTTACGTCGATGCAAGCTTAACACCTATCCGGATAGCTCTGAGTAGAGATACCGGATATGTATAATGGAGCAATAATTTGGAATAGCTCCAAGTGGAACATGGTAGCAGCATCTACGATATAAAGTTTTGCGAAATACATAGGGATCTGAATATGGCAAGACCCGTTGACTACAACCTCTCTCACAAGCATAACATGATCAAACCTAGAACTCATTGAGTATTAATCACATAGTGATGTGAACTAGATTAGTGACTCTAGTAAACTCTTTGGATGTTGGTCACATGGCGATGTGCCTGTGAGTGTTAATCACATGGCGATGTGAACTAGATTATTGACTCTAGTGCAAGTGGGAGACTGTTGGAAATATGCCCTAGAGGCAATAATAAATTGGTTATTATTATATTTCATTGTTCATGATAACCGTTTATTATCCATGCTAGAATTGTATTGATAGGAAACTCAGATACATGTGTGGATACATAGACAACACCATGTCCCTAGTAAGCCTCTAGTTGACTAGCTCGTTGATCAATAAGATGGTTACATTTCCTGACCATGGACATTGGATGTTGTTGATAACGGGATCACATCATTAGGAGAATGATGTGATGGACAAGACCCAATCCTAAGCCTAGCACAAAGATCGTGTAGTTCGTATGCTAAAGCTTTTCTAATGTCAAGTATCATTTCCTTAGACCATGAGATTGTGCAACTCCCGGATACCGTAGGAGTGCTTTGGGTGTGCCAAACGTCACAACGTAACTGGGTGGCTATAAAGGTTCACTACAGGTATCTCCGAAAGTGTTTGTTGGGTTGGCACGAATCGAGACTGGGATTTGTCACTCCGTGTAACGGAGAGGTATCTCTGGGCCCACTCGGTAGGACATCATCATAATGTGCACAATGTGACCAAGGAATGATCACGAGATGATGTGCTACGGAATGAGTAAAGAGACTTGCCGGTAACGAGATTGAACAAGGTATCGGATACCGACGATCGAATCTCAGGCAAGTACAATACCGCTGGACAAAGGGAATTGTATACGGGATTGATTGAATCCTCGACATCGTGGTTCATCCGATGAGATCATCGTGGAACATGTGGGAGCCATCATGGGTATCCAGATCCCGCTGTTGGTTATTGGCCGGAGAGTTGTCTCGGTCATGTCTGCATGGTTCCCGAACCCATAGGGTCTACACACGTAAGGTTTGGTGACGCTAGAGTTGTTATGGGAAATAGTATGTGGTTACCGAAGGTTGTTCGGAGTCCCGGATGAGATCCTGGACATGACGAGGAGCTCCAGAATGGTCCGGAGGTGATGATCGGTATATTGGACGAAGGGTATTGGAGTCCGAAATTGTTCCGGGAGTACTAGGTGATGACCAGCGTGTCCGAAAGGGGTTTTGGAGGCCCCGGCAAGCGTTGGGGGGCCTTATGGGCCAAGGGGAGAGGGCACATCAGCCCACTAAGGGGTTGAGCGCCCCTCCCACCCCATCTCACGTAACCAGGAGAGGTGGGGGCGCCACCCCTAGGGCAGCCGCCCCTCCCGGCTTGGGGGGCAAGTTTCCTAGGGGGTGGGGGCACCCAAACCCATCTAGGGTTTCCCCTGTGGCCGCCGCCCCTCCCCTAGGGAACCCTAGGGCGCCTCCCCCTCCTCCCTTCCCCCTATATATAGTGAGGGAGAGAGAGGGCAGCTGAACTCTTCCCTGGCGCAGCCCTCTCCCTCCTCCTACACCTCCTCCTTCTCCATAGTGCTTGGCGAAGCCCTGCTGGAGAACCACGAGCTCCATCACCACCACGCCGTCGTGCTGCTGTTGGAATCTCTTCCTCAACCTCTCCCTCCTCCTTGCTGGATCAAGGCGTGGGAGACGTTTCCGTTCCGTACGTGTGTTGAACACGGAGGTGCCGTCCGTTCGGCGCTAGGATCATCGGTGATTTGGATCACGATGAGTACGACTCCATCAACCCCGTTCACTTGAACGCTTCCGCTTAGCAATCTACAAGGGTATGTAGATGCACTCTCCTTCCCCTCGTCGCTAGATTACTCCATAGATTGATCTTGGTGATGCGTAGAAAATTTTGAATTTCTGCTTCGATCCCCAACAATTTGTAGCCTTTATGGAGAGAACTATACCCTAAGAACACACACTTTTTGGAGCGAAACTCAAGTTTGCGATCATTATAAGGACGAAGATGAGGCCAGCAGGCACACCCAAACACCTTGAAAAAGGTATAGTCAGGAGTTTCACCCAAGAGAAGCTCAATAGGAGTTTTCATATTAAGAGCACGCGTAGGTAATCTGTTAATGAGAAAACACGCGGTGGCAAAAGCATCACTCCAAAAGCGGAAAGGTAAAGAAGCATGAGCAAGAAGTGTGAGGCCGGTTTCAACTATATGGCGATGTTTGCGCTCAACAGCGCCATTCTGTTGATGTGTATGTGGGCATGACAAACGAAGAGAGATCCTAAGCTTACTAAAGAAGGTGTTGAGGTTGCGATATTCGCCCCCCCCCCAATCTGACTGAACATGGATAATTTTATGCTTGAGTAAACGTTCAACATGCAATTGAAACTGAATGAATATATCAAACACATCAGATTTGCGCTTAAGAAGATAAAGCCATGTGAAACGACTATAGGCATCAACAAAACTGACATAGTAGTTGTGACCACTAACATATGTTTGTGCCGGACCTCACACATCAGAAAACACAATTTCAAGAGGACTCTTTACTTCTCTAGTAGATGAAACAAAAGGTAGTTGATGACTTTGCCTTGTTGGCATGCATCACACACGAACATCTCTTATTGCTAGACACTAAAGGCAGCTCATGGCGGTGGAGTATGTGGCGAACGATGGGTGTGGCGGGGTGACCAAAGCGAGAGTGCCACTGGGAAGGCGACACACGAACACCGCTGAAGACGTATGGGGCGGATGAATCCTCCAAACGGTACAAGCCTTGGCTCAAGCGGCCACTAAGCAGAACGTCCCGGGTTGCTCGATCATTAACAAAAAGATTAACCGGGTGAAATTCACATAGGACATGATTATCAAGGGTGAGCTTAGGGACAGATAAAAGATTACGAGTCACCGAGGGAACCCGCAAAACATTACGAAGATGAAGCTGCCTAGTAGGATGACTAGTTAAAAGAGATGCTTGGTCAATGTGAGAGATGGGCATACCTACACCATTGGCGGTGTGAACCTGATCGTGCCCGTAGTAGGGCTGATAGGTGGAGAGTTTGTTGAGCTCGTTCGTCATGTGATCCGTGGCGCCGGTGTCCATGTACCAGGCTGGATCAACAGGATAGGACAGTGTGAACCCCTGGTCGACGCGCGGGTCCTCGCCCTTGGCGGCAATGTGGGCGGCCGGGGCGGCAGCGAGGTGGGCAGCCGGAGCGGCGACGGGGGGCCCAAAGTCTGCCATGGCAAACTAGCGCTCGTTGCCCTTGCCATCGTTGCCGATGCCAAGGAAGCTCCTCTAAAAGCGATGGTGACACTTGGAGGCGACGTGGCGTTCACGACCACATAGCTTGCACACCACCTGAGAGTTCGGACCCCACCCAGGGTTAATGCAGGGGGTGGGGCGGCCTTGCCCGATGACGGGGCGGGGAGCGCTGGCCGCAGGAAGCCTAGAAGGCCGCCGACTGCGCGGTGATGGTGGCGGAGGTGCGACGAGCCTCAACGCGTTGCTCGGTGAAGAGGAGTCATGAGTAGAGCTCGTGCGGGAGCATCGCTGGCTTGGCGTTGTGAGCAGCCTCTGCGAGATTATCGTAGTCGGCGTCGAGACCTTTGATGACAAAGCCAGCGAACTCCTCGTCACTGAGCGGCCGACCGATGGAGGTGAGTGTGTCCGCCAACACCTTCATCTTGTTGAAGTAGGTCGTGGCGGAGGAGTCCAGCTTCTTGATGTCGGCGAGCTCACTGCGAAGGGCCATCGAGCGGGAGGTAGAGACCTGGGCAAAGGCATGCTCCAACGTCGTCCAGGCGTCCATAGAGGTGGCGGCGAAGAGGCAGAGGGCGGTGACCCCATAGCCGAGGGAACCCTGGATGGGAGAAAGAATCGCCTGGTCCTGCTGCACCCACACTACTAGGAAAATGGCTATAGATGGGATTGACACTAATGGCGCACCAGAAAGATGGTGCGCCATTAGTGTATACTAATGGCGCACCACAATCTGATGCGCCATTAGAGTTTAAACAACTAATGGCGCACCATGCTACGGGTGCGCCATTAGTATCAAATTTTTTTTAACTAGTGCGCCTGTCCAAACATACTAATGGCGCATCCCGGCAAAGTGCGCCATTAGTAGTTGTAACTACTAATGGCGCACCACGCAGCAGGTGCGCCATTAGTATAGAATTTTTTTTTGAACTAGTGCGCCTATCCAAACATACTAATGGCGCATCCTGCCCAAGTGCGCCATTAGTAGTTGTAACTACTAATGGCGCACCAGGCAGTGGGTGCGCCATTAGTATAGGATTTTTTTTGAACTAGTGCGCCTATCCAAACATACTAATGGCGCATCCTGCTTAAGTGCGCCATTAGTAGTTGTAAGTACTAATGGCGCACCATGCAAGAGGTGCGCCATTAGTAAGTGGGCAGCAACAAGATATTTGGGACAGCCTCTCCTACCCACACACTCACTTTCTCCCCACTTCATTCTCTCCACCTCCTCCTTGTCTCGGGTGCCTCCTCTTTTTCACCTCATTTCCACCATAGATTCATTCAAATTAAGTGGTTAAATTACCTTGTTTTAATAGGTAAGTAAGGGGGGAAGCTATATTTAGGTTGTTCTCCTTACAACAATGTGCACATGCACTTTTTACGGCCTAGCTAGATCTATGTATGTTCGTGGTGTTGCATATGTTTGTGGTGTTGCATATGTGTTTGTGTTTGGAGGTGTACCGGTATTTGATATGCGATAGTTGCCAATATTTTGCCGGAATGTTGATTCATTTCCGTTTCGGCGAGAATTTTGGCATTAAGCATTCTTTTTGGTCCTATTTTTAGGGAAGGTCATGCCAAATTTTTGTTTGGTTCTAAAATATCGTTTTGCTCTACCCCGCAGGCGACCATGGTCCGCACGATGACCGAAGGCATCGTGAATAGGTTTTTGAGGTCCGCAAAGGCCGAGATGCTTCAAAAGAACGAGACGGAGATAAGATGTCCGTGTCGAAGATGCAAGCTGAAGAGCCTTATTGCGGACTCGAATTCCGGGCAGGTGCGGGACCACCTGCTGTTGCGTGGTTTCATGGATGGCTATCGGTGGCAAGGTGATGAAGATGACTACGAAGTCGTCCATGCGGGCCGGGCAAGAAATGAGGAAGGGCAGCAAGACAACCACCGCGGCTCGGGCGGGCGAGAAGACGAAGAATCCCCAGGAGATGATCACGACTGTGATGCTGTACACAGTCATCATGTAGAAGATGCAGGACATGATGATGAGGAAGATGCCGGAGCAGGCGACGGGCATGATCATGAAGATGATGATGCCGGCGGAGCAGACGACGCTGGACCATCGATGGGCTGGGTGCAGGACCCTCATATTCAAGAGCTGCTTCTCAAGCAGACGGATAACGCAAGAGCTGCCGCCCGAGAGAAAGCCAAGATGGATCAACTTGAGTTAGACGCGGTTACTCCATTGTATGAAGGATGCAGGCCCGAGGATACCCGCCTGAAAGTAACGCTCATGGCCCTGGAGATGAAGGTAAAACACAAAATGACCGACGCATGCTTCGACGAGAACATGTCATTCTGGCACGAACGTCTTCCCAAGGGGAACAAGTGCCCGACCAGTTTGGAGGAGGTGAAGAAAATCGTGTGTCCTCTGGATTTACCGCACGTGAAATACCATGTGTGCATGAACAATTGCATCATTTATCGGGACGAGCACGCGGAGTCTACAATATGTCCGGTGTGCGGTGTCACTCGATACAAGAAGAGGAAGAAAGCTCCTCGAAAAGTGGTGTGGTACTTTCCGATCACTCCTCGTCTGCAGCGGTATTTCGCGGATCCTAAGGTAGCAAAGCTCCTACGTTGGCACGCGGATAGGGAGGAGAAGAAGCGAGAAGATGACGCAAATGATCCGGAGATAGATAAAAAAGACAAGATGCTGAGTCACCCTAAGGATGCGAGCCAGTGGCAAGCATTGAACTTCGAATACCCAGAATTTGGGAACGATCCAAGGAACATCGTGCTGGGCGCGAGCACCGATGGAGTCAATCCGTTTGGCAGCCAGAGAAGCACACATAGCACCTGGCCTGTGTTTGTGTGGATGTACAACCTTCCCCCCTGGTTGTGCATGAAGAGGAAGTACATTCACATGAGTATGCTAATTGAAGGGCCGAAACAACCAGGGAACGACATCAATCTGTATCTGGGGCTGCTGAAAGAGGAGCTTGACACGCTGTGGAAAACGCCAGCCAATACGTGGGACGCCGCAGAGAAAGAATATTTCCCTATGAGAGCCGCACTGCTCACGACGGTGCACGACTATCTCGGTTACGGATATCTTGCGGGGCAGGTAGTCCACGGATTTTCTGGATGCGTAAGGTGCATGGATGACACAACGTATCGCCAGCTAGATAGAGATCCCGGGTCTTCGAAAACCGTGTTCATGGGACATCGAAGGTGGCTTCGCGACGATGATCCGTGGAGGAAACGCAAGGATCTGTTCGATGGTGAAACCGAACCCCGAAAACGCCCGTGTACGAGGAGCGGCGAGGAAATAGACAAGCTGTTGAAAAATTGGAAAGACTGCCCACTGCCTGGAAAGAAGCAAAAGGCGCCAGAGCCGGGAAAGAAGCGAAAGGCGCCAGAGCCGCTGCTGAAGGTATGGAAAACGAGGTCTGTTTTCTGGGACTTGCCGTACTGGAAGATCCACCGTGTGCCTCACAGCCTTGATGTCATGCATATCACGAAGAACGTGTGCGAGAGTCTGCTTGGTACCCTGCTCAACATGCAAGAGAGGACCAAAGATGGGCCGAAAGCAAGGGCAGACTTGAAATCAATGGGCATCAGGCAGGAGCTTCACGCTATATATGATGATGATGATGATGATGATGATGATGATGATGATGATGATGATGATGATGATGATGATGATGAGGCGAAGCAGGACACAGAAAGTCGTCGCAAAGGCAAAAAGGCCAAGAAGACCGGAAATGACTACCCTCCCGCGTGCTTCACTCTAAGTCAGGAGGAGATCGAGCAGTTTTTCACCTGCCTCCTAGGAGTAAAACTTCCTTACGGTTACGCGGGGAAGATAAGCAGATACCTAGACCCAGCGAAGCAGAAGTTCAGCGGGATGAAGTCTCACGACTGTCACGTGCTGATGACGCAGATACTTCCAGTTGCAATCCGTGGGATCATGGACGCGCACGTCCGTGAAACGCTATTTGGCCTATGCAACTTCTTCGACGTCATCTCTCGGAAGTCGATTGGCGTGAGGCAACTCAGAAGGCTACAGGAAGAGATCGTGGTGATACTATGCGAGCTTGAGATGTACTTCACTCCCGCATTCTTCGATGTTATGGTGCATCTGCTGGTCCATATAGTGGAGGATATCATCCAACTCGGGCCGACGTTCCTGCACAGCATGATGCCGTTCGAAAGGATGAATGGTGTCATCAAAGGATACGTTCGCAACATGTCACGTCCAGAAGGAAGCATAGCCAGGGGCTTTCTGACCGAAGAGTGCATCTCCTACTGCACGAATTATCTAGGCATCGAGAACCCCGTTGGTCTGCCCGTCAACAGGCACCTCGGCAGGCTCGCTGGATGGGGTCACCGTGAGGGTCGCCGCGAAATGCATGTCGACTTCGAGGGTCGACTCGTCGACTTTGAAAGAGCAAACCTAGTCGCGCTACAACACATAGACGTGGTCGATCCTTGGGTGGTAGAGCACAAAACCTTTATTAAAAAGACGTACAATGACCGAGGCCAACAGAGGACGGACGGAGATACACTCAAAGAGCACAACTCATGTTTCACGCGTTGGTTCAAGCATAAGCTTCTGTCGTACCCTTTACATGAGGATTCTTTCGCGGAAGAACAGCTCATATTCGCCTTGTCACAGGGCGCCGAGCACAACCTGATGACCTATGAGGCGTACGATATCAACGGCTACACATTCTACACCGAGGCCAAGGACATGAAGAGCGATGGTTATCAGAACTCCGGGGTAACGATGGAATCCTACACCGATAACGACAAGGACAGATACTACGGAAGGATCGAGGAGATCTGGGAGCTGAGCTACGCTGGAGAGAAGGTCCCGATGTTCCGTGTCAGATGGGCCAAGAACGTCATAAAAGAAGACCGGTATTTCACCACCATGGTTATACCCGAAGCCAAATCCAAGACCGCGGGCGCAAACGTCACCGCGAAAAATGAGCCACGGGTACTGGCTTCCCAAGTGGACCAATGCTTCTTCATTACCGACCCGCCAAAGCCCAGTCGTGTTGTCGTGAGGAGAGGCAAAAGGAAGATCATCGGAATGGATGGAGTAGCCAATGAGCAAGACTTCGACAAGTACGGCGACCCGAGGATCGAACATGACGACGATGATGAAGTAGCAGCATACACCACAAGAAGAAGCAGGACCACCCTACCTAAAGGACGTCCGTTCCATAGAAGAACTCCATTTGCGAAAAAGAAGGGCAAGAAGATTGTGAACAGATAGCTAGCTAAGATCGATTGTATTTAAATCGTAGCCTTCATTTCTCGATTGTATTTCATGGGTACTTTTTGAACTATCATGAATATTTTTAAATTTCATGGACACTCGATCTCGACCCCCCTCCATCTCGATCGCTATCCCACCTTGCCAGATCCGGCCCCCCTCGCCGCCGAGCACCCCCCAGTCCACCGGCCGCCGCTGCCGACCCCCCGCACCCTCGATTCCCCTACCCAACCGCCGCCGCCGACCCCCCGCACCCCGCGCACCGTCTTATAAAAAAATTAGTATCAAACAGCTTTTTAAATGCTACTGTCTTATAAAAAAAATATTACTGTTCTTATTTAAACAAGTTTGAACATATTTAAACACAAATAAGTATCAAACAGCTTTTTAAATGCTAAAAAAAAATTTGTGGAGCCCACCTCGATCCCCCTCCATCTCGACCGCTATCCCACCTCGCCAGATCCGGTCCCCCTCGGCGCCGAGCACCCCCCAAGTCCACCGGCCGCTGCCGCCGACCCACCGCACCCTCGATTCCCCGGCCTACTCAACCGCCGCCGCCGACCCCCCGCACCGCGCGCACCGTCTTATAAAAAAAAGTATCAAACAGCTTTTTAAATGCTACTGTCTTATAAAAAAATATTACTGTTATTATTTAAACAAGTTTGAACATATTTAAACATAAATAAGTATCAAACAGCTTTTTAAATGATAAAAAAAATTTGTGGAGCCTGGGAGTCGAACCCAGGACCTCCTGGTGTGAGAACTGGCTGCTGACCAGTCGAGCTAGTAGAGTGGGCTTGACGTGGATAGGTTCTGGTAGTACATAACCTTTTGGCTCGAGTTGAAATAAAAAAAAGTACTAATGGCGCACCACGGTGAGGTGCGCCATTAGTATGGACATGCTAATGGCGCACCACAGTGAGGTGCGCCATTAGTATTGTGGCCCGATCCCCCTTCGCCCGATCCCCCCTTCGCCCGATCCCCCCTTCCCTCTCCGCCTCGCCAGTTCTCTCCCTCTCGATCCACCGCCGCCGCCGCCGCTGCCCTCGCCCTCGCCCTCTCCCTCCCTCGCCCTCTCCTCGCCTTCCCTCTCCCTCGCCCCGCCTCCCTCGACGCCATCGTCCCCGCCACCTCGACGCTGCCCCGCCGCCTCGACGCGACCCCGCCGCCCGGACGCCGCCCCGATGCCGCCTCGACGCGACCCCGCCGCCCCGACGCCGCCTCGACGCGACCCCGCCGCCCCGACGCCGCCTCGACGCGACCCCGCCGCCCCGACTCCGCCTCGACGCTGCCCCGCCGCCCCGACGCCGCCTCGACCCCGCCCCGACGCCGCTGCCCCACCTCGACCCCGCCCCGTCCACACCACCGTCGCCGGGGCACCCGTCCTCCCTCCGCGGCCTCTCCGGCTGCTACGAGTGTCGCGCCATCAACGTCGAGCCCGTCTCAAGGTCTGCCGCCTGCCTATGCCTATGTCAGATTTTTCTGGTGCAAATCATATCTGGGGGGGGGGGAGGTTGGCAGAGCTAGGCGTCCTCGCGGAAGAAATAATCACCGTGCACACGTTGTGGTCTTTGCTGCTTGTGCATAAACACCAGATATAGAAAAAACAGCTATTTATCTCTCCCTGCAAACTGACTGATGCTAGTATAGATATTTAGTAGAATGAGCAGAGTTTGGTTTATAAATGTACCTTGGAATTCGATGTTCTTCATGACATCAAGGTCGATGCCAGAGGCCACCTGGTAGAGTGTCACCAAGGTCTGAAGAAGAAAAGGAGTCCATTAAAAAGAGATATTGCTCTTTCTAGCTTACAACAAAACTAGGGTTCATTATAACAACATATTACGCGAAGCAACAGGATTGCATCCTACCGCAATAGTAGAAATTACGCAAGGAGACCAGGAGTCTATTAGTGGTCATTACTGCTAGTCAAAGGAAGTAGTGAACCAAAATCTCAATGTCCCTCTACAAGTTATGGCATACAAAGACTGGAAACTTTCGGTTAAAGAAATTCCTCTTTCTCTGAACAAAAACATTTTCATTCAGTTAAATGCAAATTCACAAGTACAACCATCCACAGTAAAGGAGCTATGAACATATTATTATTTTGATTACAGAAGCATCCACGCCAAAATATACAGGGATGTAAAAAACCCTTAGAAAGAAAGCACTTCATCAAAACAAAGAGTTAAACCACATGACAGATAGGTAAGCTCTCCATACAAAGCATCCTAAAATCGGTGCTGCACACAACAGTTGTTCTTGAGATCGTGGTGGTGGGTATAATTGATGGATTCAATTACATCATACAATATGCAAATCAGCAAGCGCGCACAATGAAAATGTGAGTAACTCTTTTGCTAAGAGAGAACAGTGTTTCCTGACCAACAATGAGACTACTAATAGCAACTTAACGAGACGACCGAATAAACATACACAGGCATAGGCAGTACACCTAGCAATCTGACATGGCATCACATATTCACTGAAAGGCATAGGCATAGGCAAGATTTTTCTGGTGCAAATCATGTAATAAAGAACTGAAAGGGAGTCAGTTAGTATGGCCACCTAAAGTTCGGTCCAGGATGGACGAAGCTCCAAAAGTTTGAATTTGAGATCGAGGGAGAACTTCTGGGGTTCTGTTGTGGGTTATGATTCCTCGTACAACGCTCACAACCTGAATAGATATGATTTTCTGTTGTGAGAAGTTGAAGGATTTGAGGTTGGCTCCTGTTGAAACTTGGCTAGAGATACAACTTTGTTTTGTCATTGGGAAGTGTAAAGCATTGGAGAAGATTTATTGTTGATGCTCACACCTCCAGAATATTTAGTTAAAACCTTCTGCTGAACTCATTAAGTTGTTGACTGCGGATTATGGAGAAAATTGTATTTCTGCAACCAGATTCAGCTACTATCGTTACAACACTGTCTTTTGAGTAAATTGAGACTCCACATCATCACTGACATCGCAGGGCCATTTCTGTCAGATCCGTTGTCGAACTCCTCTAACTTGGAAACTTGGGTTATGTGTTACTCTTTCTTCTGAAGTTGTGCTTCTGTGTTATAAATCTCTGAAGTTGTGGTTCTGCAAAAATCGTGCCGCTGAAGTTGTTTGTTAGTGCTTCAAGTTATTTATCTTCTTTTAGGTTATTTATCACTTGTGTTATTATTATACATCTTGTGCTCATCTTGTTTAGCTTAGGTTGTTGGTACACTTAGTTTTTGGGCCTCAACATATTTACCATTTGTGTTTGAAAACTAAACGAGTAGTTTGTTTATACATTTGAACCTAATACCAATTCATTCATCTCCATACCACTGCAGACACAACAGAACAGAGGCACTTCATCACCCACGGCTGAGAAAGCAAGGTAGAATCACCACTGCATACATACTATTTCTCTTTTTTTTCCTGTTCTTTTCAGATCAATATTGTTGTGATCTTTCATGTCTTTTATAACAGGGAAAATGGTTGTATATGATAGACATCGAACCGTTTCTGTAAACTGAGTACTAACTGAGTTCCCTAAAAAAAGAACCTTAGTACTAACTGAAATATGATGGAACAGAAAATACAATGAAATCAATACGGAACATGCTAGATAAATATTGCCATGAAACCAGATGACACTGATAATTTTAGTGGAAAACAAAGGACTCTTCTGTTATTTTTAGTGAAAAGTTGGTCCACCGACCACTCACATATCCAATTTCCATGATCCTCAACGGAAGTCAGAAACACAACATATCCATGGACTTCTCATTGTTCAAAATCTTCTCTTAGGATTAACCACAACAGCATATCGGGGGTTCAGGAATCAAAATATCAGTTACATCAAGAGTTAGCAATGACCAAACTGGCATGTAACAGAGACACTATAAAAGATAGCCAACATCCAGTTAGCCCTAGTACTTGGTGTTTGTAGAAAACCAGGAGTGTCAATGGGACTAGAATTCACTTGTTCTTATATGGGTTTGTAAAACTTGTTCATGTACTGAACTACTAATGCCTTGTGATGCTCTGAATTACTTGTGATGCCTCTGAATTACTTGTGATCACATTGAGAAAGACTTGTAAAGATGATGATCATCTTTAACAGAAAACAATTTGTGATGATTTTGCTAGTTTGCTGGGTTTTGTCTCCGACCATCGTGTCGTGATGATTTTGCAGGTACCCCGAGAGGCCCTTGAGTTTGCCGGAATGTCGATTAACTTCCGTTCCGGCAAATTCGGGTACTCCATATGTCCTATTTTCAGCAAAGGTCATGCTGAAATTTTCCGTGAATTTTAGCATGACTTTGCTAAAAATAGGACATATGGGGTACTTGTGACTAATGCATGGGCCGGGGTATCTTAGTAGTTAATTAAGTAGGATCAAGTGCCCCGGCGTACTTGTGACTAATGCATGGCTTTTAGGGTGCCTCGGTGTCGATAAAAACCGAAATGATGAAAAGTTAGGC
This sequence comes from Triticum aestivum, assembly GCF_018294505.1. NCBI lineage: Eukaryota > Viridiplantae > Streptophyta > Magnoliopsida > Poales > Poaceae > Triticum > Triticum aestivum. Next base: position 717,879,119 of record NC_057812.1, on the reverse strand, counting down.
TTTTAGGGTGCCTTGGCGTCGAAAAACCCTCAATGATAAAAGCTTAGATTTTAGGATGCCTCGGTGTCGACAAACCCTAAATGATGAGACCATGATCTTGTTCCTTGACAATAACCAACTTTTTGACCAAACTTTGTTTCTATTTAGAGAGAAACATGGCCCACAACGATGAGGCCGGGGGTTCGGGCGGCAAGGCATTCTGGGAGCTGTCCCAGGAGATGGAGGAACAACCTCACTTGTATGAGGCCGCCGCCTTCCCCACCGATCCTGAGACCACGGATGGTGCCGCCGAGGATGACCACACTGATGCCACCACTGATGGTGCCGCCGAGGATGCCACCACTGATGATGGCGGCGCACGCACAGATAGCAGCCAGCCGAAGAGGCAACGGAAGGACCGGCGCCCGATCGTGCTCCGCACCCTCAAGGAGGAAGTTACTGAAGTGGACTCCAACGGGAATCCAACGGCGCCCGAACGAATAGTCAAGGGGTACTCGCTTCAGCTCGGGTGCATTGTCCGGAGCACCGTCTCGATCAACACCGAGAACCTGAGGCATCCTGACCGGGGGAATTTGCGCCACCTCCTCTTCACGAAGCTGCACGAACGATACAAGTTCCCCGCTGAATTCGAAAACACAAGCCTCAAAGGGAATAAAGTGAACAATGCTGCCCTCACGAAGATGAGCAAGGCCCTGTCTACTTGGAAAAGCAATGTGAAGAGAATGATCGAGAAAGGTGAGAGTTATGAGAAGATCAAGGAGAAAAATCCTTCGATCACCGAAGATGACTACAACGACTTCAAGATCAATTGCTCGAGCACCGCAAGCTCCCAATCAAGTGAGTGGGGGAAACAAATGCGGGAGCTGAACATAGGGGAACACACACTCGGTCCCGGCGGTTACAGAGTGGCGGAGCCTATATGGGACAAGGAGGAGGCGGACCGTGCCGAGCAAGGCCTACCGCCCCTCTTCGATAAATACGGTGACAAGCAGACCAGGAACTTTGTCAGGGCCCGGTACAAGAAGGACCCGAAAACAAAGGAGCTTACCACGGATCCGAAGACCAGGCGGCTTGAGCTTGTTCTGGTAAGGAATACACCCCCGCGTAATTAGCTCCATATGGTTGCATTCTAATTAATGAAGCCGAATTTCTAAATGGTTCACATTCCTTCCGCAGGCGACTGAAAGCAGTAGCGCGGGGTCGACTCAGAGCAACCCTTGGGACACCACTCTAAATAGGGGGTTGAATATAATGAAGAACAAGGATAAGCTCAGTAAGCCGACGTCAGCTGGTCGTGTGGCCGGCAAAGGCTTGTCGACAAAATGGGGGTCATACTATACCGCTGGTGTGCGGAAGGAGAAAAAGACCAGCTCGGAAAGCCAGGCGCGAGAGGTTCAAGAACTCAAGGCACAGGTGGCGCGGATTCCGGAGATTGTCCAAGAGCAAGTGGAACAACGACTCGGAGCGACGATCACCGCCCTTGTGCCTACCTTGATCTCGGGGTTGAGTGCGTGGATTGCGGGCGGCCAACAGGGGCCGCCCCCGATTCCTAGCTTCACGGCCAGCAACTCGCATAATGCGATGGCGGGGCCATTGGTGCCTCCGGCGGAGGCGGCATTGGTGTCTCCGACGCCGGCACGGGAGCTTAATGCACCCGGGTGTACGCCGGCCGGCACCTCTTCAGCAAGCGGCCGCTCCGTCAACTGCACGCCCGCCGTTGGCGGTGCCTCGACATTAGCCGAGCTCGACGCCATCATCACGGTAACTAATTAAGCCTCTCTCGGCCGAGGACTTCATCTCCTTGCCTTTGACTGGGCATCCCTGACGCCCTACATGTTTTCGCAGGGCGCCGCCGACGTTCCGTGCACTCTCCTCCACTTCGTGAACAACGAGTTGGTCGATGTCGCCAAGGGCAAAATCGTTCAACCGGGCAACCCCTTGTTCCACGGTACCCAGATGCCACCCAACTTGTTTAGGGTTCAACTGGTTCGGGTGCTGCCAGGCTGCGACGACTTGTTACCTCCGATTCGACCCGTCGGGGCCGACGATGATGACGTGATGACCCTCAGCGCCTGCCTGAGCTGGCCCCTGCTTTGGCCGAAGAGCCAGATTCGTTTGGGGGCGGGGGACACCACCCCAAAGACAACACCGCCAGTCGTGCCGGCGCCAAGTCGGCCCCATGGCAAGACCGCCGTAACGGTGCCGGACATCCCTATGCCACTGGATCCAAACATGCATATGGCACAGGATCAGAACGACGACGACGACGACGATGATACATTTGGCAACGTCGATCAGTACTTTGCCGAGCATGGGTACGATGGCGACTTCATGGGGCCTCCTTCTCAAGAACCAAACCCAACAAAAGACGTGTGCGATCTAGCTCGTACCGCGGAGAAGCCAAGTTGCAACAGGCGCCGTCTGGCGTTCAGCTCTCAGGAGACGCCTCCAGCTGCCGACTTCACCGAGCCTCAGATAGGCGAGGTGCGAAATATTATCAGCCCCAACACACTCAAGAAGGCGGTCTGTGAGCAGAACTCGGTCCCATTACAGGAGAAGAAGAAGGCACGCAAAAGAAAGACTAAGAAGGGTGCGAGCCAGCCGGCACCGAGTACGATCCGTGCTCAGGACGGGCCACCTTCACCGCAGGATATCTCGAGGAGGGTGCATGTGGCGGGTAGGGCGATGCTACCACCAAATATGCTCAATGCTGCAACCGGTGCTATGCGGAGTCTGCACGACAGTGTTCTTTCTTTGGAGAAGCGGCGTCTCAGAGAGAAGGATGTGGCATACCCGGTTTTCGTGGCCAAGGTGCCAGAGGGCAAGGGCTTTGTGGATGGCGACATCGGGGGTACGATCGTCCTGCGGTTTGATGACATCTTTGCTATGTTTAACCTTCATCCGCTGCACTACACCTTCGTTCGGCTATTTTCGCTGAGTATGGAGATGCGGATCATTCGCGACAAGACCCCGGACATCGTGATAGTCGACCCCTTCTACATGCGTGCCAAGATCTTGGGCAGCGCTGGGGACCGGCAAGTCGCGAGTTCTTACCTCGAAGGCGTCATTCTGGCAAACCAAGATAAGGATAACTTCCTCGTGCCTTACTTTCCCGAGTAAGTCCTCCCCTCAACCGGCCCGTAACATATGAATTCTTACTTTTCGATCGTTTTTCTTTTAACATTCCGTGTTTTCTGCAGTGACACACGTTGCACGCTCATCCTCCTAAGCCCCAAATATTCCATGGCCACGTATTTCGACCCGGACCGTCAGTCGAACGTAGACTACACAAATGTCAAGAAGGTTCTTGATGATGTTCTCCCCGGCTACGCCCAATCTGGAGGCACCTTCACCAGGCCTATTCGTAAGTACGGCAAGCACGTGTTCTCCCACAATACGACGTTCTGCTGCGTCAAGCAGCCGCCTGGCGGTCAGAAGGGTGCCTACTACGCCATCCATCACATGCGGGCGATCGTACGGGACCATCATCAACTTCTGCTACCGAGTAAACTCCAAGATTGGGCCGCGAGCGTGTCGGCAATCCAGGACGCGGACCTCCGACAAGAATTCTTTCGCATCCAGTCGGAGTTTGCGGAAATCATCCATCAAGATGTCCTTCGTACCTCGGGGCAGTTCTACCTCAGAAATCAACCGTCCAACAGTGACATCGACACAATGCTACAAATGCAGGATGACAACGCCCGTTCTTTCATGACTCCCACGATAGACGGCGGCTTCATCCACGCTCCGGTCCCTTGAGTCGAGTTGTCTAGTTCTGAAACATCGATTGGCTCATGTTGTAATTAAACTTTAATGAACTTGTAGTATGTCTCTTTGGTTTCGAGAGTCGTTCAACTTAGATGTAATCGATGCTATTAATGTCTTGCTTTTCTCTTCCGATCGTTCTGTTGCATAATTATATATTGCTTATGTATTGTCTGTGAATTGGTACTAACGTTTCGTTTGGCTAGTGCATAGTGATGCCGACGTATGTCGTGTACAAGGGTAAGGTTCCCGGAGTCTACGATGACTGGGAGGAGTGTCGGAGACAGGTTCACCGATTCAGCGGTAACAGTTACAAAGGGTACACCACTAGGGCCGAGGCCGAATCTAGATACGCCCGCTATCTAGCGGGAGAGGGGAGGGAGCGTTGGAGGAACCGGATGAAGACGAGTTTCATCGTGATGATGCTCATCGTGATGACCGCAGCTCTCTTCTATGTGATGGTAGTTTAGATGATCGATATCGACTTGTAATGCGAAGACAAACTCGCTACTCGCGGTCTCGAGACTTGTAATATAATGTTCTATCTTTGTTCGGTCTTTTTAATTCGGAGACTAATATGATGAATTGTATTCGGAGACTAATATGATGAATTGTATTCAAAGACTAATCTTCTATTGTATTTGATGAATCTATTGTTGATGTGTGCTGTCTATATTTTGTCAAATTATACATTTTGTAACCTGTGCAAAAAACAGAAAATAAAAAAATAAAAAAAACCTAATATTCATACTAATGGCGCATCACACGACAGTGCGCCATTAGTATGACAGTGCATACTAATGGCGCATCACCGGGTAGTGCGCCATTAGTATGCTGCGGTTACTAATGGCGCATCCAGAGGTGGTGCGCCATTAGTATGCCAAAGCACCTGGGTATACATGCCAACTGGGAGGCATACTAATGGCGCACCCTCGCATATACTAATGGCGCACCAGGTGGTGCGCCATTAGTATACCAGATACTAATGGCGCACCAGCTGGTGCGCCATTAGTAAAAATTACTAATGGCGTGCTATCAATGGCGCACCAGTGATGCGCCATTAATGGCCATATTAGGTGCGCCATTAGTAGTGGTATTTCTAGTAGTGCCACATACGGTGTTCCGGGTTGATGGCCGGACCGTGGCAGCAACCGACGCCGCGGGTGACGACGAGGCCGCGGGTGGCACCGCGGCTGCGGGCAGGGCCAGGAACGAGGCCGCGGGTGGCACCGCGGGAAGTACCTCCCCCGAGGCCGCCGGGATGATGGCGAGTGTCGAGGAGGAGCCGTTGGAGGCCGTGGGTGGCGCGGAAAGAACCGTCGTCGCGGCACCAGAGGTTGCGGGCGACGGCGATAGGATCGGCGCCGAAAACATGGAGCCAACAGCAGTGTTTCCGAAGAACTGGGGCACCGACGGAGCTAGGGGATGGGGTGGTAGGTTGAGGAGGGCGGCAAGCGACGCGGGGATCGACCCAGAGCTGGCGACGCCCGAGGCGGAAGCAGTCATGGCACCGGCGGCACGGCCTTAGGGTTTAGGGTTTCGGCGGTGTGGTGGGGTGTAGGACCTAGGTTAGACTCGATACCATGTAACACAAAGGTTTTGGAGGAACTGGTTCAATCCTCTATGGGATGGCCTATCACATATATATAATAGTGTCATACAATTTATATACCAATACGGTATAGATTACACAGTAAGACTACGATACAAAATCTAACAGGGTCTGTTACTCCATCAAAGACAATTGCCGACTCGCGTCAAAAAAAAAAGACAATTGCCGACACGCCCAAGAAATGGCCCCCGAGAAAAGGTTACTCGCATTGCCATCATGCCATGACTGCAGACGCACAATTTTTTTACGGGATTGCATTGGGCTTTTTTTCTACTTGATGGGCTTTTGTTTCTTGAAGTGGCCAGCGTCGTACTACAATTTTGTTTCTTCATTGCAATAGTTTTTTTTTTACTTGATAGGCTTTTCAGTGGCCAGACTGGGGCAATCGGCCCCGTCCCTCTCCCTGGCGTTTACCGACTATACACATTCGGGTGACCCCTTCTCCTTCCTCTACTTCTTTTCTATTCAATTTTTTTTCTTCCTTGCAGAAAACCCTAGCCCGTATTTCCCCCTCCCAATAGAACCCTAACATTCCCTTCGCTACAACAGCGGAGAGCGAGGAGAGGGTGCTGCGGCAGATGGATCCTAATGAGATTCCCCAACAGTAAGACTATCCGGTTTCTCTCGTCATCTTTTTTGGTGGCTGCAACGTGTAGTAGTTTGTGCATGTTAAGCTGGATGGATCATGGATGGATGTGCATTAGTGCATATGCGTGTTGGAGCTTGCGACTGAATGCACTGGTTGAAGAAACCAATGGATTGATTGCACTTGTTTTGTGGCTGCTGCTGTTTCAGGACCAATTGCAAGAGGCCGCAGACCGACCCGTATCCAAGGTGCTCGGCAACGACGATCTCCTCATGGAGATCATACTCCGGGTCGGCTTTCCCACCACTCTCGTCCGCGCCGCTCTTGTCTGCAGGCGCTGGCTTCGCCGCGCCTCCGACCGCAATCTTCACCCGCCCGGCCTCCTTGGCTTTTACGTCCACACCATGTCGAATAAATCAGATCCGAACCCCCCAGTCTTCATGCCAAATCTGCTGCTGCCCTCAGAGCTTAGCACAGTCATCCACCGTGCAAACTTCAGCTTTGACGCCTACAAGGGCAAGAATATCTACATCACAGACTGCCGGCACGGAAACGTTTTCATCCACTTGTATGACGGCTGGACATCCACATACACAAAAGTAGTGCATAAACCACTCTCCTCTAATAGAGAAATACCTAGTTTCCCACGATTCCCACCTCACCAACTGCAGGATGGCAATACCTGCACTTGGAGTGACCTCATTTCCAAAGGAGAAGGTGACAACTTGTCCTACTTGTATGTGTGGATTGAGTCATCAGGGATTCCACAAAATCTACAATGCACGTATCTGTGTTACAAGACGATGTCTGGTGCATGCATACCTCGATCACAAGTACACACCACCCTTTTTTGCTATGGGTACCAAGACCTGTGGTCGTCGACAATAAAATATATATGGCCTCCATGAACAACATCCATGCCTTGGATTTGTCAGCCTCAAGTTTCTCCATAGTTAAGCTCCCACACATGGTGGCGAAGTATGGCATGAGAAACGCTGTGATGTCACGGGCTAATGATGATTCCGGTGTATATCTTATCCATGCTAAGGAGCTTCAACTTGGCATATGGTTCCACAAGAAGGACAAATGGTTGCCAGTGGATACCATTTGTTTGCGTAAGATGCTTGATAATTTGAGGATATCTCATAATGAGAATGTCCATCTAAACCAAGTGGGGAACAATGCCGAGTTTGTGCTTTTGCAGGCGGGTCAATCTATACTCTACTTGGATATTAAGTGCAGGAAGTTGCGTAAAGTGTATGAGCTTGGAAGATATGATATACTGCATTCTATCCATCCTTTTATGATGATATGGCCTCCCACATTCCCTGCGATTGAGGATGGTTCCGCAAGGTTTGCCTGTTGACTCTTGGGTGATGCTACTAAAATTGATTTTGCCTAGTCGTAAAAGAAGTTGTTTGTTCATTTTACCGTAGAGGAGAAGCATTGAGAATAATATGGGTGTTGCACGGGAGGATCAGGTGTCCTCTATGCATAGGTGCATGATTGGCGAGGTGAGAAGGACAATGGGGATTGGGGATAGTGGAGAGAAATTAGAGGGATATGGGTAGGCATGTGAAATGTGATCCTCAAACTATTATATATGTCTCTTATCTTTAATACTTGGTATTTTTGTTAGAGGATACTTGCTTGAGTGAGTTGTTGCTCACACAATTTTCAACTATAGATCCTACATCCTACAGTGGCAAGCTTATGTTTATGCTTGTTTTCTCGTTTAGATATATCAAATTGAAGATGTTCCTCTTATACACGAGAAGTGTATAATCCAATCTTGTGGGACCAGCTTGTATTTTAGTGGGCCAACTGTTTGTTTGGGACATTCATGCATTTTTTTTGCTGGAACAGTTGCATCATTTTGGCATTTCAGTGCCATGTAACATTTAATTTTTTGTTGTACAGCTACTTGCCTTTTTGCTTGTCTAGATCTTTTGATGCGTAATTATCTCCGTCCTAATTTATGTTGTGTTTTGCTTGGAACAGTGATGGCATGTGAAGGGTCTTGGATCAAAGAAAATTGAGTGAAGCTGCATTTCTTTGCTGCTAGCAAAATAATAATAATTACAGAAGCAGAAGTGCAATATCGATCTGTTTGCTATTTTTGACTTAAGGCCCGCTTGGCAATCCACCGGCTCCTTAAAATCCGCGGATCTGGGGAGCACCTTTTTGCCCGCTTTGAGATTTCTAACTGCAGCTCCGTCTGCTCCGGGAGTGGAGGTGCGGAGCAGAGGGACACCGAACGGGCCCTTAGTCACGAATTAACTTGGTGCTGGATTAGGATGTTGGATGGAACTGGATCAGGCGTTCCTATTACTGTTGGAAAGACCTATATATGTATTGGTTGTGCACTTCCTTTGCTTTCATCGTGTTGTCCATCAACAAAATCTGTTCTAATTATCAATGTGCCAGTGGGATCGGTGCACTGTTGAGGTAGTTGGTAAGTGCCTACTTTAGCTTCTCTGTGTTGTTCTATAGTATGATGGAAACTCTAGCATGAACTCTGTTACCTACGAAAATGTTGCTCAGCACCATGGTTCGATCGCACCTACACTCAGTACCGTCCATCTCAGACAATATTTCTTGGGATATGTGCCACTTACCCTTCACAAAGTACGGCGGGAATCATCAACACTAGCTAAACATGCCCAGCTCTACAAAATCTATTGCATGCGAAGACTCATTAGGGAATAAAATACTACCAGTCCATCGATACCATGGCAATTTTTTTAATGTGCCTCGTTATGCACCCCTAGAGTGGCCCCACACTTAAATTGTTTGGAAATAAATATAACAAAAAATATGTACAGAAAACACACACCCTTAGAGCATCTCCAACATGCGTCCAAAAAGAGCTCCGCGCACTAAAAATTTGTTTTTTTGGGCGCCGAATAGCTCCAGCAGATGCTGTAGCGCTAAAAGATTTAGGGCGCGTGCTGAAAAACACTATCGCGCGCAGCATATTTTGGGCTCCGGATTACGTGCGCTTCACAATTTGCACTGTCTGCTTTTTGGGCGCGCGTTTTTTGGCATCTACTAAAGCAATGTTGGTCCCTGCGCATTAAAAGTGCTACAGTGGCGTGCTAAAACTTTTATTGGGCGCGAAATTTTTGTGCGGCAGTTGGAGATGCTCTTATAAATTCACATGTCTTGCTTGCCGATTTAGACAAGAAAATTTGATGAATATCTTTGAGCTGATCACTGTATTTTTTCTAACTAGGGAAGCTCTTTCCCAAGATGGATCTTCTGTACCAAGAATCTTTTTTATGCAGTGACATATTTTTTTATTCAAATCTTCACCAATCTTAAAGAAAATATATTTTTATCTTTTTTTCTTTATGTTGGATATGCTTATAGGAAAAAGTTTTTTAATGTGCTGACTGCATGAATATCCCTAGCATACATAAAAAAAGGGAAATCATCAACCATTTGAGCATTAAAAGATAGCCAGCAGGTTAAATATCAAGGTACTACCTCTCTCTCAGTTTACAGGGCGTGTGTGTATCCCTAGGTCGTCAATTTGACTAACCTAATATAAGTCATATATTAAAAAAATATACCAACATAAACTACGGAGTTTCTACTTTCAAAAGGTATAATTTTTGTGTTATATAGTTTATATTAAGGTGATAAAATTGGCAATCTAGGTATACGCGCAGGACTTGTAAACTGAAATGGAGGTAGTAGATAAATTGTGCAATTTGATATAAAGGAAATATTATAAAAAAACATGCAAGATGAGCAGTAGCGACAAGGTCGAACAGAATAATAATTTCTTGAATTCTGGGGCTTGGGCCCATGCTACAGTAGCTTAGGACCGTGTGCCAATCCAAGCCGCTAATGACAAGTAATTAACATAATCTCTGAATTTTGAATGCTAACATGGCACATATCCCCAAGGAAGCAATGCTACATCGTATGGCATCGAGCTTGGGTTCGACTAGACCATGGTCCTGAATCTCATGGTCCGGTGCGATTGGGTCACAGACTGCGCCGTCAAGGCTTTTGACATTGAGATATGCGAAACCGCGCGGTCCGGATTGCGGCTGCGGAATCCCATGGCTGGAGAATACCTACACATGTCAGCCCGTTCCCAGCATGGATGATAATGGCGTTGTTTACCTGATCACCAGGCTGAAGTTCATGCACCCCAAGGGCTCCTTGCTGTTGACATGAGGAACAACAGATTCCAGGCAATGTACAGGATCCCAGCTAGAAGAAGCAACGACGTGTCGCTTGCATATTGTGCCACTACCATCTCCAGATATATGAATGCGACTACGCCAGGTAATTATATTATAGCCATGATGATCATATGCCCAATCCTGTCGTTAGATTTTTTTTTGTATCAACATAGATGTAAAAAATAATGGTGAAGTTAAACACGTTTTAGTGTAGACCATGTCAGTATCTGAAACATTAACTTTTGTTCTCAGCATAGGAATTAGAAGTAAGTATTATCTTACACTTTCATCTGATTGTTTGAGAATTATTTATTACATTGTGTTGATCTATGTAACAAACAGATGCTAGTAATAATTAGCAATGAGCCTATGATAGCCCTCAAACACTTTTCTTTCCTCATGTCAACCAACTAGTCAGTTGTACAGTTAGTACTATGAGCCTATGAGGGCATCCGTGCTCTGTCGGTGACCCGACATTTCCTATATGCATGCTTCTTGCTAGTTTACCTGATAGGCTGATTGATTCTATTACAAACATTCAAGTCAGATTCAAGTCTTAAATGCATCTTCCTTTTACAAAGGAAAGCAGGAAGCTAACACCATCCCTTTTTTGTGCGGTTGCAAGATGATAGCAATCTTAGTGAAGATGCATCACACTGGGTGAACACCGAGCAGGAGAAGGCGAGGAACGGCGAAACCACCCTTGCTAAGGTGGCCCGACTTGAAGAGCAGTTGTCAGACGAAAGGGCCGAGAAACTTGAGCTAAGGCAAAAGCTTGGAAAGATCCGAGCAGAGAGAGACCTGCTGGCCAAAAAGATCAATGAGATCAGAAGCATACTTCATTAAATTCCATCCCACTATGTTACAATCAAAGAGATTTTACAGATCGTGTGTTGACACCTTGAAATGTTGAATACCGGTGGATTTTTCTCCTCTGCTTCTTGTGCTGTTTGAGCCCGATGTTGCTCATCCTCGGGGCCTGACCCCGCCGGATCTCTGCAACCTGAATATCATTACAAACTTGTCAATATGATGCCTTCATAAGCACAAAGAAAAACACCTAACTGAAGAGTGGCTTGCACTAAATTTGTCGAATTGAGTCATAGAAAGGGCCAAACTTACCCTGCATATATCAAGGGATAACATTGAGCATCACTTGCACATGCACCAGAAGCGATTTCTCGCAACTGCAACTTAGCTCGTAACAATAATTTGATCTTTGGACTTGTGCCATCTCCAAGTGAGTGAGGAACAAAACTGACAGAGCCCGCGAAGCTTTTCAACATTTTGAACTGAGAGATCATCAGTAGTACACCGAGGAAGACTAACTGACGCATGTAGTGTACACACAATATCTTTTATGGGAATTTTGACTGCTATCAGGAGCTGTTGCTTGTTGGATTTCAGGTTGTTGACGCCTTACTGCACATAACATGGACAAGCAACAGAAAATTAAGAACTCATGTGCTGAAGCCCAGTCATATATTCTCCTCAAAGCAAATCATCACATACCCAAAGAGTCGTACAGAAAGGAGCGAATTCCCCTGCACCTACCATCATATTAGACAACAACATTGAGCACCGTTTGCACAAGCACCAGCAGCAATTTCCTACACAAGCAGATTTGCTGCTAACAATAGTTCTGACCTTTTCGTGTCAAAGGAACAGCAGCTAGCAAGGGGATCAGCATGTTCTCTGACCTTTGCTGGGGTACCAAGAAAGTGTGTGCCAAGTCAAACCAGATTAGGATGATCATTTCACTTGTGCTGAAGCTCATTCATTATCCTCAAAAGCAAAACATCTGACAAATGATTTAACTGCAATGGACTTTAGTGCTGAAGCTCATATATTACCAGCGAAAAGCAGAACATCTTCTAACAACGAGTTGTACAGAAAGAAAGATGCAAACTTTCCTTGCACACACATATTATCAGATAACAACATTGAGCGTCGCTTGCACACATCGATTTGATACACAAGCAGCTAGTGTGCCTAAGAATAAATTGTTGGTCGTTCAGTGTCAAAGGAACAGCTAGCAAGGGGTAACAGCATGTTCTCAGATCTTTGCAAGAGAGGACTAAGAAAGGGCACGATAAATCAGATGAGATTCAGGACAATCACTTCTGCTTCTTTGATTTCTTGGGCGGGTTTTTAGCAAGTGCCTCGCCCTCCTCATCCGATGGGCCCTCAATGGATTCATCAGGGACATCGTTCGGGACGTTGTGCTTGGTGATGTACTCCTTGAGGATCACCATGCTCTTCTCCCTCATCGCCGCCAGCTGCTCCGACAGGGTGCCGGACTCGGAGCTGACTGCGAACGATTCCCCTCCGAGAACCAGGGTAGCCTTTGCTCTAGGTTCTAGACTTGTTGCAGCATTCATCTCCATCGTCCAGGGATTATTAACCTGAGAATAAACATGGTAGCAGAGGTAAGGAAAGGTTGACACCGGTTCCACAGTTTCAGTTGTACGGCGTATTCAGAAAATGCCGATTCCACAATTTCATTAGGATGGAGCATTCATTCAGGGAATGGTCTGTAAACTGTTCACCGGTGCAAAGCAAAATGCTGCTGGTTATCATCCTAGCATGGCAATTAGAGGCAGTTCTGAAGCTTTTTTTTTGTGGAGTCCTGAAACTAATAATGAACTCTGCAGCGGAAGATTGTTCCGCTGCCTTCCAGAGACGCAATCTAGGGAGAATTGAGGATGAAACAAATACTGGAGTGAAAGAAGTACTGATGGGGATCAGAATCTGGCTAGCTGTTGATATTGCACTTGCACATTTGTACCAACACAGCTACCCCTTACAGAACACAGAGTGACCAAATCCTTTCTACAGAGCTAAAAAATGCTTGCATACAGAACCAAACACACACAAAAAAACATATGCCGCAGTCTATGATTACAGAATTTTGCAGCTCGCCTGACCAATTTATACATGGATCCAACACACAGATGAGAGCCCCCGTCAGATGCAGCGATGCCGCAAGCAACGGACGCTGCAAGAGGTGGAGTAGGATGACATAGGAAGAGAGGTTGATTGAGATCTTACGCTCGGGCTGCGGAGAGGCGGCGGCGGCGCGACCGGGGAGAGAGCGGGCGGCGGCGCGCACTTCCACGGCGTCAGTTAGGGCAGCACGCGCTGGAGAGGTGAGGAGGAGAGGAGCGGCTGGCCTGGGCCGAGCAGGAACTAGTGGGCCGGAAAGCGAAGTTAGGCTGGCACAATCCGTGGAGTCACTCTTGACCCCGAAGATATATCTAAAAAAAAACTCTTGACCCCGAAGAACAAAAACCAAAACCCCTTAAGAAAAGCAAGAAATATTTTTAAAAAAATTGGGAGATTTATTGATTCTTTTTTAGGTGAAAGGTTTATTGATTTTTTAAAAGGTAAAAGCTTTTTTTTGAGGTTTTTGTTTTTTATTTTGCTTCTCAAGCTCAAGCAACAAAAATCAATAATTATAAATAGCCCATGAAACAAACACAAGCCATAATACACAAGCAAAGTCTTCACTCGTTTATTTTAGTGGAAAGGCCGCTTGTATTACCCAAATCACAGGCATCTCTCTTGCCATGGCCAAATTACATAATTCGTCACTTGACCCAGCCATGTTTTTACACAATTTGTTAACGCAACCCTCTTCAGTCCGGATCTCGAAAGGGCATGTACTTTGCCATCAGGTTGGTGCCCTGCTAAATCTGAAAGCACTGCAACACGCTCATCTTCGATGCCGCTCAACTCGGCCTATCTCGCCCCCTTGCCACAACTAGTGCAGAAGCTACGAGTTGGACGACAACGACAACAAGAGGTCTTGTTGTGTTGCTCCTGGTCACCGATCCATCTAGCTTTTAGTGTTGTTGTGTTGTAACATCGGGTGTGTCCTTCCACAGGCTTGTGCAAACTGTATCAATGAATCGAAACACAATGCTTTGCATTTTCTTGAAAGAAGACACAACTCCCGTAGCTAAATTAGAGTTACTTCAGTTGTCATTATTAGGAGAATTGACTTTGCAAAGCAAATGTTGTAGTTGGTGCAGCAAAACCTTCAAGTGCTCCACAAGAGGTCCTTGAGCACTTATTCGACTTTCACACAACAATATTGATATTCATCTCTGAAATAAGCATCTCACATTCCATCTCCTTAGCCCGCTCTCTCCCCAATCATTAACATTGCTAGATCAAGTAGCAAAACCGTCAGGTGTTTCACTATTGTTTATTAGGACTTCAACACCTTCTGTATTTGAGGCCACCGGGAAAAATGACAAGCTCGTACAACAAAGTTGTTATCGTGGTTAAGAATAAGCACACGTCACTGCCACCTTTTGCCCTAGTATGTGGGATCGCTCCATTCGCGTTGATCTTGACCATGTCGTTTGGCGTGGGGTGTCCGTGCTCCAGTGGTGCCGCGACCCTGCCAGTAACTAAAGAAAATATGCCCTAGAGTCAATAATAAAGTTGTTATTTTATATTTCCTTATATCATGATAAATGTTTATTATTCATGTTAGAATTGTATTAATCGGAAATTTGATACATGTGTGGATACATAAACAAAACACAGTGTCCCTAGTAAGCCTCTACTAGACTAGCTCGTTAATCAAAGATGGTTAAGTTTCCTAACCATAGACATGTGTTGTCATTTGATGAACATGATCAATGTGATGGACAAGACCCATCCGTATGCTTAGCATAATGATCGTTAAGTTTTATTGCTATTGCTTTCTTCATGTCATATACATATTCCTTTGACTATGAGATTATGCAACTCCCGGATACCGAAGGAATACCTTGTGTGCTATCAAACGTCACAACATAACTAGGTGATTATAAAGATGCTCTATAGGTATCTCCAAAGGTGTTCGTTGGGTTGGCATAGATCGAGACTAGGATTTGTCACTCCGAGTATCGGAGAGGTATCTCTGGGCCTCTCGGTAATGCACATCATAATAAGCCTTGCAAGCAATGTGACTAATGAGTTGGTTGCGGGATGATGTATTACGGAACGAGTAAAGAGACTTGCCGGTAACGAGATTGAACTAGGTATGAAGATACCGAGATCGAATCTCGGGCAAGTAACATACCGATGACAAAGGGAATAACGTATGTTGTCATAACGGTTCGACCGATAAAGATCTTCTTAGAATATGTAGGAGCCAATATGAGCATCCGTGTTCCGCTATTGGTTATTGACCGGAGAGGTGTCTCGGTCATGTCTACATAATTCTCGAACCCGTAGGGTCCGCATGCTTAACGTTCGATGACGATTTGTATTACG
>NC_057812.1:717235327-717263106 GCF_018294505.1 Triticum aestivum | reverse complement strand
CACTCGGGGGCTTAGCTGCAGTCCAGTACTCGCCTAAGTTTTAAAAAATCCTACCGAGTGGATTGCAGAACTCCCACTCAGGGGCTTGGCAGCAGTCCAGTACTCGCCTAAGTTTGAAAAAATCCTATTGAGTGGAGAGCAGACCTCCCACTCGGGGGCTTAGCTGCCGTCCAGTACTCGCCTAAGTTTTTAAAATCCTACCGAGTGGGGAGCAGACCTTCCACTCGGAGGCTTAGCTGCAGCCCAGTGCTCGCCTAAGTACGGAACACATCCCAATCCGCAAGGATGACGAGGTGCAAATCGACTGCTACCTTCTCCTTCGGAGTTGCACCACAAATACAAAGTTATTTCGAGTGAAGAACAAGTTCCACTCGACAAATAATTCATGAAGATATTCAACGATAAATCAAGTTCGGATAAGATCCAAAGGTTCTAGACCACAGATCAAAGTACTCGAGCCTCCAGCTCGACAGAGTTTAATGGTTACAAAATCCACTCGGCATTCCAAGGCAAATTTAAAGTGAAGCATAAAAGTTTTTATTCCTCATGCGGAGGACTGGAAGGGGCGACGAACTCGTCCAAGTCGATCCCGTCTGCAATGCGAGTGGCAGCAGGAATGAAAGTCTCCATGAAGTCTTGAAAGTTGTGCTTCCTGGTATTGGCAACTTGGATGGCGGCCAACTTTTCTTCTCGCGCCTCCTTGCAGTGGACGCGGACCAGAGACAGAGCGACGTCAGCGCCACATCTAGCAGAAGATTTCTTCCATTCCGCCACTCGACCTGGGACTTCATTCAGTCGAGTCATCAGGGACTCGAGGTCATTCTGAAGCGTCGTCCTAGGCCAGAGCGACGTGTCGATCCATGACATCGCAACCTTCAACCGACCAAGATAGTCAACAACACCGGCAACATGAGATTCTAGTTGGAGCACGTTCATAGCAGCCTCGTCCTTCACTGGAGAATTGATGGGGTCCAAGTCTGTCTCCACTCGACTGGTCTCCTCTTTGAAGTTCTGACAGAATTCTGTAAACACAATTCAAGGATAAGTCAGTGGCTCTACGCAGATTTGGTAACTGCAAGTCAGTCGGGCCGGAGTAATTACCCTCGAGCATGACGAACAGCTTCTTGGCTAGTCCACTGAGATAAGCCTCTAGATCGTTCCTCTTCCCCGCCAGTTCACTTGCCTTGTCATTCAGAGCTATATTGCCATTCTTCAGACGGCTGGCCTCTCGATTAGCCGTGTCGAGAGCAGTTTTCAGCCTGGAATTTTCCTTTTGAAGAGTACCGACTGAAGCCAGTTTTTCTTTAGCAAGCTTTGTTTTGTTCAGGGCCTCCTTCTACGCTTCGGCAAGGTCTTGATCCTTCTTCTTCAGAGCCTCCTCCATTTTGTCTATGAAACAACAAGTGAGATCAACATCGAGGACGGCCAGAAAAAAGGACAGTCGACAAAAGCTCACCAGCCATACCTTTTGCTTCGTCCCTCGCCTTCTGCAAGTTCTCCTGAGCAAGCTTCAAGTCAAGGTTCAGCTGGATCTGTTTGTTCTCCAACTCAGTATAGCGAGCCACAAGTTCACAGGATTTCTGCAAAAAATCAGTCGACAGACATCCAAGATAAGTTGCTTCCGAGTAACCAAGAGACAATGATGGCGTTTCTAAGACTACAGCGAAATCAAAAACATTCGACAGTAGTCTTGGGGACTACACCCAGTGGGTGCACTCAGCGTGCCCCCACTGGTTCGACCAAAAAAAATCGACTGCCCGCAGCCGACCGTGTACAGTTCCATTCGACATGGCCTGACCAGACCGAGTGAAGAAGTTCAGCTAAAGCAACACAATATAAAGACTACAGTCGACTGCCAGCAGTCGGGACTACACCCAGCGGGTGCACTCAGCGTGCCCCCATTGGAAGAGAACTCGGAAAGAAACATTTTGCTCGATGCAAAACAAGCTCCAGATTTACTCGACCTCCGAGTCAGAGAAGAACAAGTTCGATCAGTACCATCTAAGAAGAGTTTTAGTTCTCTCAGACCCCCGCCGACTGCCCGCAGTCGACGGCGGTCTCGGGGACTACACCCAATGGGTGCACTCAGTGTGCCCCCACTGGAGTAATCTCCACTCGGTACGGCCTGACCAGTCCGAGTGATGAACAACAACAAAAAAGACACGTTCTAAGCGTGAAGAAATTCCGAGTGATCAGTTACTCAATGCAGGACCAGCTCCAAACTCAGCGTGCCCCCACTCGTCAAAAAGATTAATAGACACACCCAGTGGGCGTACAGATATAAAGATCTTCGGAAAAGAGATTCTTCAGATAGCATATCCTAACAGAACAAGCGGTGAATCAACTGACCTAGACGTTGCTCTAAAGAGCTAAGCTCGCGTCATAAGCTGCTTGGCTGGCTTCCCGAACCACCTTCACTTGCTCCATCATGATCCCCGCCTGGCGTATAGCCTCTTTAGCGGCACCCACTTGGTCCTCAGGGACGTGGTGTGTGGCAAAAAGCGAAGGCGGATTTGCAGTCGACGTCGAAGGCCGGACACTCGTCAGAGGTTCAGCGAAGGTCACAGAAACCCGAGTGGTATCACCACCCTCCCGGACTACGGCCTCAGGCGCCAGAGTAGTTTGTGGGGTCTTGCCAGCCGGCGCCCTCCTGTTCCTTCGTGCCCTCAGCGGCACTTCGTCCTCATCATCAGGGAGGTCAATGACATGAGGAGGAGCTACAAGAAAAATCCAATCGACCGGAATTATAAGAAATCGCCAGTCGACTAAAAGCAGAGCATCAGTAATCATACCGGGTTTGGAGGTAACAGCGTCTTCCATCTCTTGATCATCGTCCTTGGCGGAGATCTCCGAGGTGGCAGCACTGCAAATTTCCAAAGTCAGTCAGCTTATTCAATGAGTCGACCAAGAGTCCGTCACGTTCGACAAAGGAAAACAAATTCTACTATTACCCAGAAATGGTGGGGACAGTCATCTTCATCTTGGGCAGAGCCTTGGGCGGCTTGGACGGCATCGCACGTGGGTGCTTGGGAGCTTTTTCTGTCGGTGCTGGAGATGAGGTCCGGGGGCGCTTCGACGACTGCCCAACACGGACAGTCGCCTTACCACGTTCCCGCGCAGGGTCGTGTGTAAGCTTGGATCGCCGTTCTGAGCGGGGAGGTTCGACTTCTTCCTCCTCCTCTTCACTGGAGTCGTCGTCGTCATCCCCCTCTCCTTCGCCGTCAGATTCCCACTCTTCTCCCTCGTCTCCACTTTCGCCTCCACTCGCCTCTCCTTCCTTGGCCTGCTCCTGTGCTCCATTGGGTGTCGAGTACATCTCAGTAGTGGCCTAGAGGACAACAAACGAGACAAAAGTCAATCGACTGATCCAAAAAGAACAAATAAAGAAAGCAAGATCATAGTCGGAAACGCAAGGTCAGACCTTGTCCACTTCGTATGTTTGGTCGAGTGGAGGAATCCTCCTGGCTCCTCGGGGGTTGTCCTTGTTCCCTGTGATACTCGACAGCCACCCTTCCAACATCTTGTCAGTGACCTCCTCTGGGTGAATCCGAGTGGTGTCTTCGAGACCCGAGTACAGCCACATCGGGTGGTCACGAGCCTGAAGCGGTTGGATGCGCCTCCGAAGGAAGACTTCCAACAAGTCCATGCCGGTCACACCCTCGCAGACAAGCTGGACCACTCGACCGACCAGCACCTTGACTTGCGCCTTTTCCTCCGGCGTCACTTTCAGAGAGGCAGGTTTTTGTGCTCGATTCAGAGAAAAAGGGGGAAGCCCAGTCGACTGTCCTGGGGTCACCTGGTCTTTACAGTAAAACCAAGTCGACTGCCACCCACGAACTGACTCGGGAAAAGTGATAGACGGAAAGGAACTTTTTCCCCTCATCTGGATCGCCAGACCCCCGCACAGCTGGATCACCTGCGTCCGTTTGTCACTCGACTTGGCCTTCTTGACCGACTGAGAGCGGCAAGTGAAGATGTGCTTGAAGAGTCCCCAATGGGGGCGGCAACCCAAGAAGTTTTCACACAAGGAAACAAAAGCAGCAAGATACACAATAGAATTGGGAGTAAAGTGATGGAGCTGCGCTTCGAAGAAGTTCAAGAAGCTCCGGAAAAGGATGAGGAGGCAGAGAGAATCCACGATCGATATGGGTGGCGAGGAGGACGCACTCACCATCAAGAGGCTGGGGTTCGACTTCTTTCCCCGGGAGGCGCGCAGATTCGTGGGGAATGAATCCCCCCTCGACCAGATCATCGAGATCATCCTGCTGAATCACCAACGGCATCCAGTCGCCCTGGATCCAATCCTTGGGCAGAGCAGTCCTCGAGGAAGATCCGCCCCGAGCGAACTTCTTCCCCTTCCCCTGCACCGCCGCCTTCTTCGCGCGCTCGAGAGTCGATGTCTTCTCCTTCACCATCGTCGCCGGTGAAGCTCGAACAGACCTACGACACCAAGGTGGGAGCGGAGGTGGCGGAGGATCTTGTGAAGGAAGGGGGAAAAGTGAAGGCGCACTGTTCGGGGTCCCGAGCCGGCAGCTTATAAGAGGTCGCTTCTGAGTGGCTGACTGGTAGGCCCAGGCAATCCCGTCAAATCCCGCAACGGGCGCGCGCGGTACGTGGCGAAAAAGGTGGCGCGGGGATCGAGGAGCTTCCGTCCTATCCCATCCGATTACTGCGGCCGCCCCCGTCCCGCGCGCTTCCCGAAATTCAAATCCCGCAAAATCCGCGGGCCGCAGAACAACTCGTCAAACAGAAGATCCCTTTCACACCATCACTCAGAACTTCACAAGTAAAGAAATTCACTTGACAAGAGGCCAAGAATGGATCAAGGCGACTGAAAGAAGTTGACGACGTCATCCGTGACAATTGATCCAAAACAAGACGTTCATATAACATGAAGAACCAGTCGGAAAGATCCCCAACTCCTTCCCCACTCGAACCTCGATCCATTCGGGGGCTAATGATGAAGCTATGTACCTAGGATAGGGGCATGGACCTGTCCTAAGTACCCTACCCAAGGACATCCCTAGAAGAAGTCACCTTTCAATCGACTTGGAGGTATCCCACTCGACAGATTCAAGACACTCGACCAGGAAGCAATCACTCGACCAAATTCCAACCACTCGACTGCTAGGAGATCTAAAGTCACTCTGCACGCAAACGGTCGGTCATTAAGTAGCTTTTATGGTCATCATAGCACTTTATTAGGGGCGTTACCAGTAACCCCCAGTCTGAATGTACTTTAAACCTTGCATTACTGAGGGCTGGAGGGGCCTGGCGAACTCTATATAAGCCACCCCCTCCTCAGTATCAAGGGTTGGCACCCCTGTTATTCATACACACATAATTCAGTCGACCGCCTCCGAGCACCGAGACGTAGGGCTGTTACTTCCTCCGAGAAGGGCCTGAACTCGTAATCCTCGTGTGCTTACAACTCCTCCATAGCTAAGATCTAGCCTCTCCATACATACCCCCCTACATCACTGTCAGAGTTAGAACCACGACAGGTTATTCTCAAGAGGAGTGGACTCCGCTCCTCACTCACGAGAAAGTGGCTGGTCACCGGGATGCCCAGTCCCATGCTTTATGCAAACTAAATCAAAATAAGTGCAAAACAAAACTCCCCCTGGGACTGTTGCTAGTTGGAGGCACTCGTTGTTTCGAGCAAGCCATGGATTGATGCTTGTTGGTGGAGGGGGAGTATAAACTTTACCATTCTGTTTGGGAACCGCCTATAATGTGTGTAGCATGGAAGATATCGCCATCTCTTGGTTGTTATGTTGACTATGAAAGTATACCGCTCAAAATATTATTCTTCTCTATTTCAAAACCGAGCTCTGGCACCTCTACAAATCCCTGCTTCCCTCTGCGAAGGGCCTATCTATTTACTTTAATGTTGAGTCATCACCCTCTTATTAAAAAGCACCAGTTGGAGAGCACCGCTGTCATTTGCATTCATTATTGTTAGTTTACATTGAGTATGACTTGACTGGATCTCTTTTACCATGAATTACAATGTCTAGTCAGTCCTTGGTCTTTAAAGGTGCTCTACATTTATGTTTTGCGATCTCAGAAAGGGCTAGCGAGATACCATCTTGTTATATCATATGATGATTGTTTTGAGAAAGTGTTGTCATCCGAGATTTATTATTATGGCTCGCTAGTTGATTATGCTATTGATATGAGTAGACTTGAGACCTAAGCGTTACTGCGAATGTGGTTAGTTATATCTTTGCTGAAAACTTGAATGCTGGCTTTACATATTTACAGCAGCAAGAGCAAACAGAGTTTGTAAAAGTTTTTCTTTATCACTTTCATTTTGTCAACTGAATTGCTTGAGGACAAGCAAATGTTTAAGCTTGGGGGAGTTGATACGTCTCCGTCGTATCTACTTTTTCAAACACTTTTGCCCTTGTTTTGGACTCTAACTTGCGTGATTTGAATGGAACTAACCTGGACTGATGTTGTTTTCAGTAGAATTACCATGGTGTTATTTATGTGCAGAAACAAACGTTCTCGGAATGACCTGAAACTTCATGGAGAAACTTTTAGGAAAATATAAAAAATACCTGCAAAAGATGAAGGCCAGGGGGCCCACCACCTGTCCACAAGGGTGGGGGCGCGCCTGCCCCCCTAGGGCGCCCCCCTACCTCGTGGGCCCCCTGGAGCTCCTCCGACTCCAACTCCAACTCTATATATTGTGTTTCGGGGAGAAAAACATACAAAGAAGAATTCATCGTGTGTTACGATATGGAGCCGCCGCCAAGCCCTAAAACCTCTCGGGAGGGCTGATCTGGAGTCCGTTCAGGGCTCCAGAGAGGGGAATCTGTCGCCATCGTCATCATCAACCTTCCTCCATAACCAATTTCATGATGCTCACCATCGTGCGTGAGTAATTCCATCGTAGGCTTGCTGGACGGTGATGGGTTGGATGGGATCTATCATGTAATCGAGTTAGTTTGTTAGGGTTTGATCCCTAGTATCCACTATGTTCTGAGATTGATGTTGCTATGACTTTGCTATGCTTAATGCTTGTCACTAGGGCCCGAGTGCCATGATTTCAGATCTGAACCTATTATGTTTTCATCAATATATGAGAGTTCTTGATCCTATCTTGCAAGTCTATAGTCACCTATTATGTGTTATGATCCATTAACCCCGAAGTGACAATAATTGGGATACTTACCGGTGATGACCGTAGTTTGAGGAGTTCATGTATTCACTATGTGTTAATGCTTTGTTCCGGTACTCTATTAAAAGGAAGCCTTAATATCCCTTAGTTTCTGTAAGGACTCTGCTGCCACGGGAGGGTAGGATAAAAGATGTCATGCAAGTTCTTTTCCATAAGCACGTATGACTATATTCGGAATACATGCCTACATTACATTGATGAATTGGAGCTAGTTCTGTGTCACCCTATGTTATGACTGTTACATGATGAACTGCATCCGGCATAATTCTCCATCACCGATCCATTGCTTACGAGCTTTCCATATCCTCACTACAAAATACCAAAAACATTACTTTTACTATTGTTACCTTTTGATACCATTACCACTACTATCATATTACTTTTCTACTAAATGCTTTGCTGCAGATACTAAGTTTCCAGGTGTGGTTGAATTGACAACTCAGCTGCTAATACTTGAGAGTATTCTTTGGCTCCCCTTGTGTCGAATCAATAAATTTGGGTTGAATACTTTACCCTCGAAAACTGTTGTGATCCCCTATACTTGTGGGTTATCACATGCGTGTAGTACTTTGTTTCGATAACTAATAGATTTTTGCAATAAGTATGTGAGTTCTTTATGACTAATGTTGAGTCCATGTATTATACGCACTCTCACCCTTCCACCATTGCTAGCCTCTCTAATACCGCGCACCTTTCGCCGGTACCATACACTCACCATTACCTTCCTCAAAACAGCCACCATACCTACCTATTATGGCATTTCCATAGCCATTCTGAGATATATTGCCATGCAACTTTCCACCGTTCTGTTTATTATGACACGCTCCATCATTGTCATATTACTTTGCATGATCATGTAGTTGACATCGTATTTGTGGCAAAGCCACCGTTCATAATTCTTTCATACATGTCACTCATGAGTCATTGCACATCCTGGTACACCGCCGGAGGCATTCATATGGAGTCATATTTTGTTCTAAGTATCAAGTTGTAATTCTTGAGTTGTAAGTAAATAAAAGTGTGATGATCATCATTATTAGAGCATTGTCCCAGTGAGGAAAGGATGATGGAGACTATGATTCCCCCACAAGTCGGGATGAGACTCCGAATGAAAATAAAATAAAAAAAGAGGCCAAAGAAGCCCCAAAAAAAGAGGCCATAAAAAAAGGAGAAGGCCCAAACAAAACAAAAAAATGAGAGAAAAAGAGAGAAGGGGCAATGCTACTATCATTTTACCACACTTGTGCTT
Source organism: Triticum aestivum (assembly GCF_018294505.1). Taxonomy (NCBI): domain Eukaryota; kingdom Viridiplantae; phylum Streptophyta; class Magnoliopsida; order Poales; family Poaceae; genus Triticum; species Triticum aestivum. The sequence goes on along the minus strand of NC_057812.1, from coordinate 717,254,668 downwards.
CAAAGTAGCACCATGATCTTCGTGATAGAGAGTCTCCTATGTTGTCACTTTCATATAATAGTGGGAATATTTCATTATAGAACTTGGATTGTATATTCCAATGATGGGCTTCCTCAAAATGCCCTAGGTCTTCGTGAGAAAGCAAGTTGGATGCACACCCACTTAGTTTCTTTTGTTGAGCTTTCATACACTTATAGCTCTAGTGCATCCGTTGCATGGCAATCCCTACTCACTCACATTGATATCTATTGATGGGCATCTCCATAGCCCGTTGATATGCCTAGTTGATGTGAGACTATCTTCTCCTTTTTGTCTTCTCCACAACCACCATTCTATTCCACCTATAGTGCTATATCCATGGCTCACGCTCATGTATTGCATGAAGATTGAAATAGTTTGAGAACATCAAAAGTATGAAAAAATTGCTTGGCTTGTCATCGGGGTTGTGCATGATTTAAATATTTTGTGTGGTGAGGATAGAGCATAGCCAGACTATATGATTTTGTAGGGATAGCTTTCTTTGGCCATGTTATTTTGAGAAGACATGATTGCTTTGTTAGTATGCTTGAAGTATTATTGTTTTTATGTCAATATTAAACTTTTGTCTTGAATCTTATGGATCTGAATATTCTTGCCACAATAAAAGAAGATTACATGGATAAATATGTTAGGTAGCATTCCACATCAAAAATTCTATTTTTATCATTTACCTACTCGAGGACGAGCAAGAATTAAGCTTGGGGATGCTGATACGTCTCCAACGTATCTATTATTTTTGATTGTTCCATGCTATTATATTATCAACCTTGGATGTTTTATATGCATTTATATGCTATTTTATATGATTTTTGTGACTAACCTATTAACCTAGAGCCCAGTGCCAATTTTTGTTTTTTCCTTGTTTTAGAGTATCGCAGAAAAGGAAAATCAAACGGAGTCCAATTGACCTGAAACTTCACAGAACTTATTTTTGGACCAGAAGAAGCCCACGGAGTATCGGAGATGGACCAGGCCTTATTTCCTAGCATTGCAATACCATTTGTGCTCACCTTTATCATTAGTTACCTTGCTGTTTTTATATTTTCAGATTACAAAAACTATTATCTACTATCCATATTGCACTTGTATCACCATCTCTTTGCCGAACTAGTGCACCTATACAATTTACCATTGTATTGGGTGTGTTGGGGACACAATAGACTCTTTGTTATTTGGTTGCAGGGTTGCTTGAGAGAGACCATCTACATCCTACGCCTCCTACGGATTGATAAGCCTTAGGTCATCCACTTGAGGGAAATTTGCTACTGTCCTACAAACCTCTGCACTTGGAGGCCCAACAACGTCTACAAGAAGAAGGTTGCACTACAAAAAAAGACACTTCCGTGACATTTTGGGCCGAACGAAAAAAATTCTGTCATACATATGACACTTCTATGACGATAATTGTGACAAAACCCGGTATCATCATAGATGTGGTGTGCTCCTACTTCTATGACAAAAAATCATGACAGAAAATGGGCTTTTCGTCCTGGGCGGGCCGGAGACGCAGCTACATGACATTCTTTGGGCCGTCCATGACGGGAAAAACCGTGGTAGAAGCGAGGGCGAGGAAAATTTTGGGGAGTCCCCGGTTACGGTGCGAGGTCGGGGGCCGAGCGATGCGTGTTTCTCTCGTACACGTACGCGCGTGTGTGCGAGGCATTGGCTCTAACTGAACCCGAGCGAGGCGTTGGGCTCTAACTGAACCCGAGCGATTGCACTGCAGCCTACGCGTTACTGAACCCGAGCGATCGATCGATGGCTGTTAACTGAACCCGATCGAGCGATTCCATCGCTACTCCTGCTAACTGAAGCCGATCGATGCTGCCTCTGGGATGAACAGTGAGAGTTGCGGGGTGGTTTGGGTGAACAGTGAGCGGTGGTGTTACCTCTTGATGAACAGGACCTCGTGGTGTGGTGGAGGGCTGGATGAACAGTAGACGGTGGAGGGGTGCCTGTGGAGGGGTGGTTGAACAGGACCCCGTGGTGTGGAGGGCTGGATGAACAGTAGACGGTGGAGGGGTGCCCGTGGAGTGGTGGTTGAACAGTAGCCGGTGGAGTAGCGCGCGGTGGAGGCTGGATGAACAGGAGCCCGTGGAGGCTGGAGGAGGTCGACGGTAGCCCGTGGAGGCTGGACGAGGTCGACGGTGGAGATGAACAGTATCCTGTGGAGTCCCGTTTTGCGGTACGCCACACCCCTCCCGATGAACAGGACCCCCGTTTCGACCGTAGGAGGTCCGTTTCGTCCGTTTTGCGGTACGCCACACCCCTCCCGATCAACAGGACCCCCGTTTCGACCGTAGGAGGTCCGTTTCCTCCGTTTTGTGGTACGCCACACCCCTCCCGATCAACAGGACCCTGTTTTGAACGTAGGAGGTCCGTTTCCTCCGTTGTGCGGTATGCCAGGCCTCGTTTCCATCGCCTGTTCCGTCCAAGCCCTCCCGATGAACACGACCACGCATTCCGTTCCGACCCAGCCGGTTGGCTCCCACGCATTTCGTTGCCTCCCGATGAACACGACGCATTCCGTTGCCTCCCCATGAACATGACGCATTTCGTTGCCTCCCCATGAACATGACGACGACGTTGTTTCTCCGTTCTGACCCAGCCATGTACACGAGCCCTGGCCGTACGTATGCGCGCGTAGGCGTTCGAGACCCCGCCCGTATGTACACATACGTGGACGTATTTTCTTCTTGCACCCTGGCCGCTGTACGTACGTGTACATGCTATGTGCGCGCCTCTACTAAGACACGTGCGCGACTCTACATCCACCAGTATATATGTACATACACGTTAGCGACCAGAATGACAACGCTACGTACGCTTCGACCAGGTGGGTCCCAACTGTCAGGCACTTCTTTGCCTGCGAAGATGTAGCTGGTGGGTCCGAGCAGTCAAGGGGGCGAATCTTTTTTTTTGCCCGGACGCACTTCCTTGCGTGCGAAGGTGTAGCTGGTGGGTCCCAGCAGTCAGGGGCAAACGTTTTTTTCGCGAAATACGGTGGCCCGTCCGGTGGGTCCCCACTGTCAGGTGGAGGAATAATTATTTTGCACGTAATAAGGAGGCACTTCCTTGCTACGGCCGTGGACCCAGCTGTCGGCCTCTCCACATACAGTCCACGTCCGATGGAAGCCATTCCTTGACCACATTGACCACGCCGCACCGAGAGCACCAGGGCGGTGGACGACGACGAGGCCTAGGAAGGGGACGACGCGGAGCCGGAGAAGACGCGGCAGTGGATGTGATGTCTACTACACAACCTTCTTCTTGTAGACGTTGTTGGGCCTCCAAGTGCAGAGGTTTGTAGGATAGTAGCAAGTTTCCCTCAAGTGGATGACCTAAGGTTTATCAATCCGTAGGAGGCGTAGGATGAAGATGGTCTCTCTCAAGCAACCCTGCAATCAAATAACAAAGAGTCTCTTGTGTCCCCAACACACCCAATACAATGGTAAATTGTATAGGTGCACTAGTTCGGCGAAGAGATGGTGTTACAAGTGCAATATGGATAGTAGATAATAGTTTTTGTAATCTGAAAATATAAAAACAGCAAGGTAACTAATGATAAAAGTGAGCGTAAACGGTATTTCAATGATAGGAAATAAGGCCTAGGGTTCATACTTTCGCTAGTGTAAGTTCCCTCAACAATACTAATATAATTGGATCACATAACTATCCCTCAACATGCAACAAAGAGTCACTCCAAAGTCACTAATAGCGGAGAACGAATGAAGAGATTATGGTAGGGTACGAAACCACCTCAAAGTTATTCTTTCCAATCAATCCGTTGGGCTATTCCTATAAGTGTCACAAACAACCCTAGAGTTCGTACTAGAATAACACCTTAAGACACACATCAACCAAAACCCTAATGTCACCTAGATACTCCAATGTCACCTCAAGTGTCCGTGGGCATGATTATACGATATGCATCACACAATCTCAGATTCATCTATTCAACCAACACAAAGGACCTCAAAGAGTGCCCCAAAGTTCTACCGGAGAATCATGACAAAAACGTGTGCCAACCCCTATGCATAGGTTCATGGGAGGAACCCGCAAGTTGATCACCAAAACATACATCAAGTGAATCACATGGCATCCCATTGTCACCACAGATACGCACGGCAAGACATACATCAAGTGTTCTCAAATCTTTAAAGACTCAATCCGATAAGATAACTCCAAAGGGAAAACTCAATTAATTACAAGAGAGTAGAGGGGGAGGAGAAACATAAGATCCAACTATAATAGCAAAGCTCGTGATACATCAAGATCGTGCCAAATCAAGAACACGAGAGAGATCAAACACATAGCTACTGGTACATACCCTCAGCCCCGAGGGAGAACTACTCCCTCCTCGTCATGGAGAGCACCGGGATGATGAAGATAGCCACCGGAGAAGGATTCCCCCGTCGGCAGGGCGCCAGAACGGGTCTAGATTGGCTTTCGGTGGCTATGGAGGCTTCTGGCGGCGGAACTCCTGATCTAATCTCCGTTTTGGAAGTTTTAGGGTACAACAATATATATGGGTGCAGGAAGTACGTCGGACGAGCCACAGGGGCCCCACGAGGCAGGGGGCGCGCCCTAGGGGGGTGGGCACGCCCCCCACCCTCATGGGCAGCCCGTGTCTCCCCTGACGTGCACTCCAAGTTCCCTGGGTTGCTTTCCTTCCAAAAATAACTTCTCTAGTTGATTTCGATCCGTTTCGACTTCGTTTGATATTCCTTTTCTTCGAAACACTGAAATGGCAAAAAAAAACAAATCTGGGCTGGACCTCCGATTAATAGGTTAGTCCCAAAAGTAATATAAAAGTGGAAAATAAAGCCCAATATTGCCCAAAACAGTAGATAATATAGCATGGAGCAATCAAAAATTATAGATACGTTGGAGACGTATCAGGATGCCCACGCGTAGAGGAGTACGAGGGTTCACTGGTTCGCTGCGGTGTGAGGCTGCTATCATCGCAGAATAATAAGGGGTATGGGTGAGTAGAGGGATGGCCTAGCCAACGGTGGGAGTAGTAGGGGCGGTGAGGCCTCCGCCGCATCGCAGCCGGCCATGGGAGGCAGGAGCACGAGGCACGACCGGCGCTGGTTTGGGCAGCTGGAGCAAGAAGACCAGAGGTTGAAGAAGCACTATGGCCGTTGGATGGACATCGTACGGTCACTGGAGCTAGAATCGTGCATATTGACTAAGTTGACAAAGCCCTCCGTCCCCGTCAACTTAGTAGGCCCACAAGTTAGCCTGCCACTATACTGGGTCCCAGCTAATAGGGGGAGTATTCATTTTTTTGTGCGTAATAAGGAGGCACTTCCTTGCGTGCGAAGATATAGCTGGTGGGACCGAGCTGTCAGCAGTGGTAACGTTTTTTTCGTGAAATACAGAGGCCCTTTCGGTGGGTCCCTGATGTTAGGTGGAGGAATCATTATTTTGCGCGTAATAAGGAGGCATTTCCTTGCGTGCGGCCGCGGACCCAGCTGTCGGCCTCTCCACGTACAGTCCACTTCAGATGCATGTCAGTTGTTGACCATGTTGACTAGGCCGTGCCGAGAGCACCAGGGCGGTGGACGATGGCGAGGCCTAGGAAGGGAACGACACGGAGGCAGGGAAGACTCGACAATTGTTTCCCACGCGGAGGGGAGTACGACTGTACGAGGGTTTACTGGTTCGTCTGCTGTCGCCAGAGAATAACGGCAGGTGTGGGTGAGTAGAGGGATGGCTAGGCCAGCGATGGGAGTATGGTGGGGCGGTGAGGCCTGTGCGGCAGCAGAGCCGGCCACGGGGAGGAGGGAGCAGGCAGTCCTGCCGGCGCTTGTTTGAGCGGCTGGAGCAGGAAGAGCAGAGATTGAAGAAGCACGACGGCTATTGGATGGCCATCCAACAGTCACTGCTTATGCGTCAACCTTTTTATAGGAAAGCCTCAAATCTATGGAAAACAGCATACATCCCATCTGCCATTATTTCTAATAATTTACAGCCCATTTGCTAATTATTAAGGTTTTTTTTGGAGACCATATTCTTTTTGTTAGCATTACAGCCCATATTGTGGCCACGGTTAAAAAATTATACGAAATTTTGCATATTTCGGTGCGGTTCGAACGGTTTTTAATCCCGAAATTTCGACTCACGTTCAAACTGATTTTAAAAATAAATTTATATCAATATAAAATCCAACAAATTCTCCACACATAAGAATTAATGTAATTTATAATCTCGAAATGAAAAAAAGATATTTGAAACTAATTGCCGGTTTGATGTGTTTTAAAAATGTACAACCCATTTCTCATTACTGATGGGCCATTTTCTCGGCCAGCCGAATGAAAGCTCTCCTCGTCTTGAAAGATTTGCAGCCCAACAGGTCTGACAAAACGACTTACTTGGCAAATCACAAAAAAACTGGGATGTGGCCGTGGACCCAGTTGTTAGCCTCTCCACGTACAGTACTCTTTCGATGGAAGTCGTTCCTTGACCACGTTGACCACGCCGCGCGGAGAGCACCACGGCAGTGGATGACGGTGATGCCTTGGAAGGCGATGACACGGAGCCGGGGAAGACGCGGCAATGGAAGCCCGTGCGGAGAGGAGTACGAGGGTTCACTGGTTCAGCTGCGGTGTGAGGCTGTCGTCACCACAGGGCATGGCCAGCGGTGGGAATAGTAGGGAGCGGTGAGGCCTCCGCGGCTGCACAGCCGGCCCCGGGAGGCAGGAGCATGCGGCATGACCGGCGTTGCTTTGGGCGGTTGGAGCAAGAAGACCAGAGGTTGAAGAAGCACTACGGCCGTTGGATGGACATCGTACGGTCACTGGAGCTAGAATCGTTCATATTGACTAATTTGACAAAGCCCTTCATCCCCGTCAACTTAGTAGGCCCACAAGTCAGCCTCCCACCAAGGTGGGTCCCAGCTAGCGGGGGAGTATTCATTTTTTTGTGCGTAATAAGGAGGCACTTCTGGTGGGTCCGAGCTGATAGCTGGGGGGGGACGTTTTTTTCGCGAAATATGGTGGCCCATCAGGTGGGTCCCAGCAATCAGGGGGCAAACGTTTTTTTCACGAAATACGGTGGCCCGTCCAGTGGGTCCCTGCTATCAGTTGGAGGAATCATTATTTTCCGTGTAATAAGGAGGCACTTACTTGCTGCGGCCGTGGACCCAGCTGAGATTCTCCACGTATAGTATACTTCCGATGGAAGTCATTCCTTGACCACGTTTACCTTGCCACGTTATGTTGCATGCATGCGTCCATGGGCGTGGTGCGTCCCCACTATCAACCTTTCACGTACAGTCATCTTCCGATGACTCTCGGTTGTTGACCATGTTGACCACACCATGCCGAGCGCACCCACACTAGAATGACCCGGAGATGGGGAAGACGGGGCAGTGGAGTCGTAGATGGAGAGGAGTGGGAAACTTCACTGGTTCGGGTGCATGGCAGCACAGCCGCGGTGCCGCGCACGGGAGACAGGAGCAAGAACAGAGGTTGAAGAAGGAGCACGGCTGTTGGATTAACATCCAATGGTCCAGCTGCTAGAATCATTTGTTGATTAAGTTGACAAAGCCGTGAGTACACGCCGCTTAGTAGGCCCACAAGCCAGTCAACAAATCTGACGGGTCCCAGCTATCAACGGGATGAATAATTTTTTTTGCAAAACAAGGAGGCACTTCCTTCCGTGCGAAGATACAGCCGGTGGGTCCCAGTTGTCAGGTGGAGGAAACCTTTTTTCAGCTTAATAAGGAGGAACTTTCCTTGCGTGCGACCATAGACCTCGTGGGTCCCAGCCGTCAGGCTCTCCACGTACAGTCCTCTTCCGACGACTCTCGTTTGTTGACCATGCCGCACCGAACGCAACGAGGCGGTAGACGACGGCGAGGCCCCGGACGGGAACGACTCGGAGATGGGAAAACGCGGCAGTGGAGTCGCAGATTGAGAGGAGGAGAAGGGTTATAACTGGTTCTGTTGCGGCGCGGGGCTGTAGTCTGTGGAGAATAACAGGAGGTGTCGAGGGGTGGAGGGATAGCCTGGCCGACGGTGGGGTAGCGCTTCACAGTGATGCGTGCTAAGTAGAGCCGCTAGCCGCCGGAGGCCGGACCAGGCAGTCCCGGCGACGCTTGAGGAAGAAGACGAGAGATTGAAGGTGCATGCCGGCCGTTGGATATAAATCCAATGGCTGTGGATGACACAATCATTTGTTGACCAAGTTGACAACGCCCTGCGTAGGCTTCGACCTATTGGCCCACATGTCAACCTGCAAAAATGTGGCATATATTTAACCCATGTTTTCTAGAATGTACAGTCCATTTGCTGGGCTGGGTGAACAAATAATTTCATGACAATCAAGCCCATTTATATTTTCTAAGAAATCCCAGCCCATTTGCACTTCCTTGAAATACACGTATTAGGTGGGCTCGTTATATATATAATGTTATGTTAGAAGGAGCAATTAATATCAAAGAATAAACCGGAGAGGCACATTATATATATATATAATTAAAAAATTAGCGAGTTATTGCTCAAAATGAAAATGAACGCGTTATTATTAAATTGGTCCTTAAAATCTTCGCAAGCTTTTGTACGCAATCACCAGGAGTTTACTTGCCTGTGAGTCAAAAACAACCAGGATTTTCCTTGCCAACTTCCGTTAAACATTTACTTTTATACGTTAATAACACGTGGGATGTTTTTATAATGTATATATAAGTCTCTATAAAATATATGATAATAGTAATAATATAAATATATATAATGTGGTTAGAAGGGAAAACATAAATTGGACACAGCATTACTTTTATAAGAGACCTGCGTTTTATACCCCACAGTAGGCATACTAACAAGTTCACACACAAATACAACAGAAAAGGTAAACATTCATATCAAACTCAGGATCACAGGACAAGTTCATATTCATAGCCAACATTCACTATCAACAACTCAAAAGATTCATATATACACAAGCTCAACATATCTATGCATCCAAATGATTGATAGATCACACGACAATATTCATACATAATTCACAAAAAGATTCAGATATACGCATGTTCAGTATGTTTATGCATCCAAATGATTGAGATCACAGCCAATATGATCCATGGACGAACTTTAATTACCTAGGGTACAGACTGGTAAATGGTGTTCAGTCGGAGGTACTTCTTGCTAAAATTAGTTCTTGTACGAGTAAACTTTCGAGTACATAAGAGCCAGCACAGACAATCTGAACTTTGCTTGTAGGTTTATCCTCAAATAGTGGCCTCGTGCCGAGGGAGGTTTGAGCAACTTGGCCACTACTTTCATCCAACTAGTTTACTGGCTCATCTTGGTCTTGTATCTCACCAAAATTCTACATTGCAGACGAGAAAGGCGGCGGTTGAGAAAATGAACCACCCAAATTTTTTGTGCAGTTCAACTAAAATGGAGCATCCTTGGCGTGCAGACTGATTAAGTGCCAGATGAATATATGCGTCAACCAACTTGTCTGAAATCTTTAGACTCCATGCCATATAGTTCTCTACCATGTGTGCCGATAACCAAAAGGCACAAGTTGGGACCAAATACTGGACTGCGTTTTTCTGGGCTATGCACCAAGCAATATTTTTGGCATTCACTCTCCTAATACTTGGAGTTTGACAATTGGTTGACGCCGGTTGATACTCGAATGAATATAGGCACTTCTTGTCAACATCAATGCTTGTCTGAGTGAACTTTGGAGTACATAGTAGCAGCATAAGTACCTGTCCATCTGATCATTTTGTGCAGTTTTACTGAAATCACCCGATTTAATGATTTGCCTGCGAGTTCAGGCTCTAAATTACTCCTTTATGAAATCGGCAAACAGTAGCACAATACCAAATTACCAATACATATGACAGGCACAATAATCAGGATAAAGACCAGTACCAACCTGTGTGAGGTAGCATATTAATTGCTATTTCTTTTGACTGGAAGCCGAGATAAGCCAAGCGACTGACAGCAAAGGAAGAAAGCAAGCGGAGATTAGCGACTGACAGGAAAGGACAGAAGTTGTCGAGGCAATGAAGCACCCAAAGTTTTTGTGCAGTTCCACCAAAATCGAGCATCCTTGTTGGCACATATATTGAGAGAGTGAGATTACTGTAATAGTGGGACTAGTTGATGAAACATACACTAACAAATAGAAGCACCCTCATTATCTTAATGGGTAAAGTTAGCACCATAGTACTCTTTCTTAAAGAGAGGTATTAGTTTATTTAATCAGTGCCAATTAGCTCAACTCAACACTCAAAGCATTGCCATTTATCATAGGTTGCAAAACCTTAACGTGCAAAGATAAAGGAGTTTCTCATGACAGTACCATGATACAAATAGAGATGACAGCAAACTAGTATGGATGAAGGACTTAGGCCCGTACCAACCTGAGGAAAAAAAGCTTATTCAAGTAGTCCCATAAGAGATGATAAAGCACTCACTGGAATCACACAATAGTATATATTTTTGTGCACTTCAAATGTATGGTTGAAATTACTCTTGTTTACCAGTGCTGAGATTATATCGATAGATTATCAAGAACTTCCAGCAGAGTTAAATCACTGGCTGGGATACAGTTCATTGTATTGTCTTGTGTAGTTCCACTAAAATTTATGATTGGCAAAACATGATCCCTGTTTGCACAAGTAGGAACAAGGTGAAACCTTCATTAGCTTAGTGAGAAAGGATAGGAAGACATTAGCATATTACTCAAACAGCAGCATCAAATTCATGATGGACAATACGCTAAACATTGCATCATTGAACCAATGGCAATAAATTGACATGCAAAACAATAGCACTATTATGTCATGACACTAATAATATTCCCTCCCTGCTCCACCACATGATTCACCTCCATAGACAAACATACACACGTACATGATTCAGCATAGGGTCCTACTAAAGATTTGTTTAACTCCAACAGGAAAATTAGGCAGTAATAAATTAGTGGTACTTAAGTACTCCTAATTAATTAAGTGAGATAGCAGAAGTGGAAGGGCTCCCTGGAGGATCGTATCACATGTAAGGTAGTCGTTGCCGGAGCCCTTGAATGGCCTCGACTAAGGCCTCTGGCTTCAGCAAGATCGCCTTGGCACTGTTTATTCTTCTTCTTCTTCCTCTTCATGCTCTGTTTCTCTTTCTCCTCACCAGTTGGTGAAACCAAGTACATGATTGGCCTTCTAATTCAGAATTGGTTTTGTCAGTGAGGGAGTACAAGTGTACTAGTAAAAAATAGCATTATTTTCTCATGGCAGTCGGAAAATAGAGATGAACACATGCATTAAATATCATTCTTACCTAAAGGAAGGTTATGGTGCCAATATGGATGATGATGATTGGAACACAGATCTCCCTTTGTGCAGTTCCACCAAAATGAACCAACTGTTCCATTCTGACATTCTAGTTAAACAGCACAAAAGTCACTTATTTTAAGAAGAGTTTTGTGCAGTGCACCAAAAGGTCACAACAGCAACCAGGTGAATTGGATATCCCTATTTGCACAAAAAGGCACAGAGGAAACAATCAGAGTCTCAAACAATTACAGGCAAAAACATTTGGCTAAACTTGTCATGGCTTATAACAGTGGCATGGATTCATTTCTACCAGGGACATTAGATTAAGAACAACTAAGGCTGCGTTCGGTTCATAGGTTTGGTGCAGGATTTTCGTAGGAACACAATTCCTACGATATTCTTTCCCTTCCAACCGTTCGGAACACGGGAAAGGTGAATAGTGTTTCATAGGAAAGCTGGTATGGTAGTACTGATTCCATAGGATTAGAAACATCCACGCGCTGCTCCTTTTTTTGGCAGAAGCCCGAGGCAGGCGCGTGCTGCCATGCGTTACACAGGTTGCTGTGATGTGTTGCCGGAATAAAAAAATCAACCTATGTGTGGTACGTGAGGTGAGGACAAGAGTAGTCACTGTGCAGCTGAATAAACAAATAACATCTCATATTGCCAAGCATGCTACTCTAAAAAACAAATCCATACATTTCATAGTCCATCGGAACACATTCTCTTGAGAGTTTCCTCCGGTTCGCTGTTCCATAGTTTTATACCTACATTCCTTTCCTATTCCTCTATTTTCATCAAGACCTATGTTTTCTACCCCTTTATTCCGAACGGATCCTAAATATTTGGTATAAGGGCATAAGACAGTGGGTGCACCAGCAGTCCAGCACCATGTACGTAAACAGGGGCATAAAGTGGTGATTCATAGTTTGTTGCCCCGAGAAACAAACATCCAAGAAACATATCTAGGTTGGTCCCATTTTTGTTCACTCTAGCCACCTACTCCTATGTGTGGATAGCAAATCTAGTCCTGGTCATACCACTGTGTATAGCGTTACCCCTATATTTCCCTTTTCGACCAAGAGACCGGTTGGATGACCAGTCTGTACTACTTTCACCCCTTTCCTTCGTGTTTGTACCAAGTCCGATGTACATACTAAATTCCCCCACCCCCACTTTATTTATTGTTTGAACCAAGTACTCCCTCTGTCTAGAATTACTTCTCATCAAAATGGATGTGTCTAGAACTAAAATACATCTAGATACATCCATTTTAATGACAAGTATTTTCGGATGGATGGAGTACAAGATTCGACTCATGAACTAGCTTTACCTCTAACAATAGAAAAAATGTGACGTTGGACCATCCGATCGAGAGGGGCCGAGAGGTAGAAAATGATGCACATGCAGCGACGTAGCGAGCTGGGGAAGTAGAGCTAAGGCGGTTTCGAACGAAGATATACCTGAAGGTCGTCGGGATGTGGATAGGTGGGCAGCGGGAGCCGGATCCGCCCACATGCAACGAAGAAGGGATCAGAAGACCTCCCGCGCCGGCGCTCGGCCAGAGATAATGGTGCGGCCGGCAGTGGGTCTCCTCCCTCGCTGTCGACGACGGCCTAAATGTTGCCCCTCCTCCCCTTCATCGGCGGAGGGGGATACGTCCGGATCTGTAACCAGCGGTGAGGATAGAAAGCCAGTGTTTTTTGAAGGGAGAAAGACAGTGTTACTACCCCTATCTTGTTTACATCTGGAGAGGATGAGAGTGTGTGAATAGAGCAAACCTAGCAAGCCAGCGCGGAGGCTCCGGCCTATATATACGTACTGGGGTAGTTTTCCTTTTTCACTCCATCAAAACAATCGTTTAAAATTGTGTACTACTACATGCCAGGTCGCGGGTTTTTTTAGTTGTTGATTGTTTTTTGAGATAGCTACCCTCTTGTTCCAAGTGGTGTTACGGTGTGCCAAGTCACACTTTGTATCATTCAAGTCTGGTACTACAAGTCCCTCCATTAAATGAACAACCACCCCCTCGTAAAAATTGTGAACAAGCCCACAGCAAAGATTAGTGGAAACGTGGGTTGCCCCAACATGCATTATTATTTTTATTTTCTACTCCCTCCATATATGTCTTTTTTATTAGACACACCTAAGACAAGAATTTTTTTATTAGCAGTGAACCCCACATGTCATAGACACAAAAATTGTGGCAAGATTCCCTTAGGCAAGCCAAAGTGTGTCTAACAATTTGACCAACTCAGGTTAGGCAAGTGTGGCAAGTGTGGGAAAATTAATGTGGCAACATAAGACAAACATAGTCACAATCCAAACAGCCCCGTAATTTTTTGTGACATGCATGAAAATTTGGTTAGTTAAATTTATAGTCAAAATTTGGCAAGGTGCATCAAATCAACACATGCAAGTATCAAAAGGAAAGTCACGGCATGCATGCATGCGTTGTACTCCCTCCGTTTCCAAATATAAGTCTTTTTAGAGATTGCAACAAGTGACTACATACGAAGCAGAATATGTCTACTCCTACATGCGAAGTAGCCCATTTGAAATGTGTAAAAAGACTTATATCGAGTGCAATGCTTTGATGTGTCGCGTCAACTCGTACAAGACCAAGAAATTTGATTACTACAATGCCCTCTCCCTCGCGGACTGAGCTTCGGTGCCTTAACTGCATCTGCCTTTGGCTGCATGACAGGAGGGCCAACCACCTGTTGGGCTCACCTGTCATAGAAGCAAAGGCAGGAGCAGTAAGTAGAAGCTTGTGCTACACGCTATCCCTCCCGCACGAGGTGGACGGACATGCAGCAGTGGATTCGATACTGTAGAAGTAGGAGTAACATCATTGTTCATCTTCTCGAAGAGGCGAAGAGCCAAGCGCAACCCAAACGTGGCAGTTGCGAACGCTCGCGTGGTGCGGTTCCTTGGAGTACTAGCCAGGCTCTTGCATGAGACAAAATTGCTATTGTTTAACAATTAAACTCCATTATCCATTGGTTGATACTCATTCTGCATAGGTCCACGCGCTTAGCACCGTTTCCTCCTGGGGTCACCAATGTTTATTTGTTAATTAATAGCATTGCATGCAATGAACTAGCCATTGCAAGTCATTAAAAAGCATGCACACCTCTCATCTCTTATTGGTTGATATGTCAAGAAACAAGAAACAAGGTAGAAGTTAATACACCGCGCCTAAGTGTTTTGGGACTATTTGGTTTCGGTGTGTAGTGGCACTAAGATCGGTCGCTCACGATAGTACATACTCCGTACCATACTACCATAGTACCCTCTCTAGCTTAGGTTGTTTTATAGATTGTCGTTGTGATGGACGATATACATGAGCAAGGCGGTCCGAGTACGAACATTGGTATTGAGCCAGGTGAATACATGCTCGGCGTTCGCGTAGGCCTCCATCAAATGTCTAAACAGTAATGTCAGGCACCGCCGGGGTGCGTAGGTGATGGGCTCGCCGTTTGCGTTGCGCCATGAGAAGGACTTTGATTTAGAGGGCGACGTTCATGCATTAGCATGCTTTGACAGCGTGAGCGTGAGTGTCTGACGTGAAGTATTTCATTTTCATTTGGCTGATGAGGGTCCGTTGCAGCGACGAGTCCGTGGTTTGATTCCCCACATACGCATAATTTTGGTTTTTACAGTATTTCTTTCTCCATTGACAGGTAGGCCCACGTAGATAGATAAAGAACACGAGCTGATGAGGCGCATGCGGACTGTTTGACTGGTCAACCAGACAAATACGGAGCTATACGCTGAGGCAGTGACCGTATAATCACCATATCTCGTATACAATGATCAAAGTGAGCTATCAAGACAAGTTCGATGACCACCAATGCATTTTACTCGGTAATAAATGACCAGGATTGAAGGGAATCCAAATTTGCTTCGTCTTCTGTCCTTGAGCTCTTGACAAACCAATGCACTATACGGTTGCCCGGCCACTCCACCCCAGAGCTCTCACCAAGCGCCATTCATGCCACCACGCCATACACTAACCGGTAAGGCAGTGATGGCATCCCGCCGCGCCGAGTTCCTCGCCACCCACGACCGCCCACAAAATGGTAGGGAAGCAATGGCATCCCGCTGTGCCGAGTTCATTGCCGCCCGCGACCTCACAACTATGTGGGAGGAATTTGAAGATGCCAAGGCCGAATGGGCGGTAGAGCAAGAGGCGGCCAAAGCTGCACAGAGGGAGTGGAAAACTCAGAAAGCACTCAAGAAAAGAGAGGCCCGCCGCCGGAAGAAAGAAAAGGACGCACGCGCTGCTGCGGAGAGGTCGGCGAAGATCCAAGCACGGTGGGGTGTCGCTGACAAATCCGGGAAGGAGAACAACGGCGTCTGGCCAGCATGTGAGAAGTAGTAGTACTAGTAGTTAGTGTGTGTGTCTGTGTCTGAGTACAAGCATGTACCAATAGTACTAGTTACTACTGTAGTTTTTAGAGCAAATTACCAGTACATTAGCCTAGACTAAATGGAAAAATTCCTATCCTAAGCATCAAATGTCATCTCTTTCTCTATAGGAATTGAGATGCATGTCATCTCACTTCCTATGATTTTCATATTCCTAATCTATGAACGAAAGGAGGCCTCTATTGGAGTAACTACTGTAGCTAGCAGTACTGCTGGTACAGTAGTTTTCTTCAAGAAGCGGAATTCAACGAAGTCATGATGGTTCCTTCGTTTGAGCAACTTCAAAGTGGGAAGTGGGCCTTTGATTTGACGGCTCATTAGTCATTGTTACTGCGGCGAGACGACCTGGGTGACTCTCCCTTGGAGTTCTGCATGCATGGCAAGTGGACCAGGATGGTCGACGTCCCACATGTTGGCGAACGGAAGTATTCTTTCCGATATTGAGGAGCAAGGAAACCACGTGGTATAGTATCACTGCCGACTGGTTCGCAAAAAAATAGTATCACTGCCGATTTATAATTATTTTTTATTTCTGATGAATGCTAGCGTTTCAACTCTTATGACGAAGGGCACCAAACATGGCACGTGCTGGATGTCCCACACGTCAGCGAAAGGAGTGGGACATGAACAGTGTGGTAGAGCCGAGCGTAAAAAACAGCGTGGTAGAGCGTCTCCACTTCTTCCACTTCTGGGTCGGAGACCACACGTAGTAGTACTTAGTGGTGTGAACGATACAAAGTGCGACCTGGAGAGAAAGACACGTCTAGTTGGAAGGTCTCGGGGCATACACGTAAACAAATATAAAATTTAATATGTGCCTCCAACTAATATAGTAGTAGTAGAGTACTTAGGCACGTACTCCATAACATCACCGTGCATTGCACGTACAACATTTAGTGGTAGTACGTAGTAATAGACAAATGCCGCCCAAGAGTTCCCTTCTCGACATACTTTTGGGTGTTTGGTAGAGTGTATGGAGGGTGCATGAGTCCACACTAGTTTAGCAGAAATACACTAGAAGCATGCATGAAGAGAGCATGCATGAAGAGGGGTGTTGAGTTGAGCATGCATGAAGAGGGAACAACTATGCTGAGACGAGAACGCAACCAAACACACCCTATATGCCACGCATGTTCATACCATTTGTGCCTTTCTACTTCACTTACTGCGCTACATTACTCGGGTTCGTACGTTCACTCCTGGGTACATGTCTGTCTCGTAGTTCCAGTCCCACGTGTTCTTCACATAGATGGAATGATCCTTGCATAACACGTGCACCTTGATGCTAGATGTCTTGCGTGTTGGCAAAAGGATGAACAAAGCTCATGTAAAAAAATAGAGTGGAAGAACATAGATTCCGGACGACCAAGAAGGAGCAAGGAACCTAGTTGTGGAGCGTCTGCACTCATAATATTTAATATTATTCAGCGATATAAATTTAACCAATCATCTCCACAGTGGACTCGAAGAGTACGAAACATGGCAGCCCAGTGTAGTTACATCATACTAATACATGGCTAACCCACGCTATCACCATATTTCTTGGCTTCCGTGCGACACCTATCTCTAGTAATCCAGTAGCCTGTATCGCTTCTCCCTCCTCGTCTCTATCAAAGTGTGGTGGGCTGGCGTTTCTGATGTCTATCGAGGCCGGTTAACTATCACATGTTAGAGACATGCCAAGAGCATTATAAAAAAAATTTCTTTCACGTTCCGTTTTCAAAAAGAAAAAAATCCTTTCACATACGAATTTGCATGTATGCTTTGAGCAACTTGCATGTCCTATACAGCTCATTTTTGATACTCTAACTTAGCTAGAGGTTAGACTAACTCATGACTAACCCTGAACTAACTGTAGCCAAAGAGGTGTTTGGGTGACAGGGTTAGATTGACAATAAATGCACTTCATGGAGAGAGAAAAGTGATTTTTCAGTGGTCCCAATGAGAACTATCTCCAGTTAGCACCTCTTGGGTGGGATAGTTTTTTTTGGTGGGTTCGGTGCAACTTGCTCCAATTTAAACCCTCATGCTTGGATATTTTAGGGCTATTTGAGCCCCAACTATCTCAAACTAACTCTAACCCATGGATCCAAACAGGGCCTATGGCCAGTCTCGACGCGGAGCAGTCGCATGCACCGGGAAGCGGCGCTCTCTCGGCCATCGCGCCACTTCAAAGCCGGCGCCAGTGAGAGGTCGCCTCCGCTCTGGCCGGGCATTAATGCGGCACTGACGCTCCAGGGCGACGCTGACCATTTCACGTGGGAAGCGCGCGCTAGCAAGGGAGTATAGGTTTTGAACCGTTTCAGGTGTAGTACTGGTAGTTTGCAAAACTACTCAATTATTACACTCAGTTTCCTAAGAAATTGTGGTAAAAAATGTTACTCCACAGCCCGCTTCCCTTTGCATCCGGATATAAGTATAATGGTATTTACTTTAGCTAGTGATTTACGTGGCCATGTTAACGTGGTTGTGTCAAAAAAATGTCACTTCCTGCTCGTGATTTGCGTTATATAATTACAAGCAAGATTCTCGTGCATTGCACGGAACATCAATATGCATTTTTTACAAAACGCGTGTTGTGGTTGACCCATGCAGGAGTAATCCCATGTGTAAAAACTAATGATATCTTGAGAATTTTATCGGAAAACTGGTATCTCAAGAATGTCATCAAAAAAAATGAAAGATGAGAGATAAGGCGAGGAGGAGTGGAGCGTGGTGGTGACTGGTGGTCGGAATGGGCAGAGGCATGGGGATGGACGGCGCCGGCAGGCGGCAGCGGCCACCATGCATGCTAGATTGTTCTAGAGACTTATTCCTTTTTTAATTGCTGAGCAATGAGGTTGCGGGAGATAATGATGTGGAGAGAGGTGCGGGTATCTTTTGTAAAATTATCATAGTTTGCTTTCTATCCTCATATATAGATCATACGGTCTGTATTACAAGATGGCAGGCACACCATCACCGCTAACTCGTTTTTATAAGGGTATAGATGATAAGTTTGCTAACTACTAAAGTAAAGTGGAATTTGTCCATGTTATGCAAGTAAATAAAGGTGATTGTTTATCATACGGGTAAGGTTGGATGAAGGGTGGTAGGAACAAATGCTCCGCCTAAGAGCATGTGTGTGTGAGATGGAGTCTTAGTGTGTGTGTGGGGTGTGTGTGTGAGAGAGAGAGAGGAGAGAGAGAGATGGAGTCTTAGTTTGTGTGTGTGTGAGAGAGAGAGATGGAGTCTTAGTGTGTGTGTGGGGGCTGTGCGTGCGTGTGTGTGTGTGTGAGAGAGAGAGATGGAGTCTTAGTGTGTGTGGGGGGGTGCATGCGTGCATGTGTGTGTGTGTGTCGCGGGGTCCTCTGTGGAGGATGTAATTTAAGTGTGCATGGCTTCATCATAGAGAGGTGATATGTATGGCAGAGGCCACCAACGATGGGGTGCGAGAGAGAAAATGCCCGTAGAGAGGGAAGAGAAGGTGTGTGCGCGTGAGAGGAGTCGACATCGAGAGAACGTGTTTCTTCGAGAGACACCGAGGAAGACTACTATATATCGATGGTGCATGTAGGCGGGAATTAAACAAA